>NC_081557.1:191127258-191145481 GCF_022355385.1 Mustela nigripes | reverse complement strand
TAAGGAAGATGTGGTCCATATACACAATGGAGTATTATGCCTCCATCAGAAAGGATGAATACCCAACTTTTGTAGCAACATGGATTGGACTGGAAGAGATTATGCTGAGTGAAATAAGTCAAGCAGAGAGTGTCAATTATCATATGGTTTCACTTATTTGTGGAGCATAACAAATAGCATGGAGGACATGGGGAGTTAGAGAGGAGAAGGGAGTTGGGGGAATTTGGAAGGAGAGGTGAACTATGAGAGACTATGGACTCTGAAAAACAATCTGAGGGACTTGAAGTGGCAGGGGGGTGGGAGGTTGGGGTACCAGGTGGTGGGTATTATAGAGGTCATGGATTGCATGGAGCACTGAGTGTGGTGCAAAAATAATGAATACTGTTATGCCGCAAATAAAGAAAAAATAAATAAAAAAAAAAAGTCCCTATCGAACAAAATCAATACAGATTGGAGCTTATATTCCGGTAAGTAAGATACACAGAAAATGAATGATCGCATAATTTCTTGTTTAACTGATGCTATAAAGAAGTACAAGTGCCATGAGCAGATGGACCAGGTTGCCTTGCTCTAGTTGGGGGCTTCAGGGAAGGCTTCCTGGGGAATGTTGTTAAATTGAAATTAAAATGTCATTCCGGTAACAGGAAATAAATTCTGCATTTTCTCGGGCAGAATGGAAATAAGCACATTAACAAACGGAGTAGATTGATTTTATTTATTATAAGCAAATGATTATATGAGGAGATAGGCTTCTGTTGTTAAATAGTGTTTCTTATTTGTACAACTAGAATATGCTGATGTTGAGGGGTTAGATGGGTAGAATATCATCTATATTCAACATCTTTTGATTTATTGTTCCAGCATTGTATAATCCATGATGCTTTTCCTAGAATACTGTTCCATTTTGGAAACTAATAATTCTAAAGAGTTGCATGACCAGGCTCATTGATACAGACTTTACTGAACAAGCACAACCATTCTCCACTTTGAATCAAGAGCCAGTCTGGCAAAGATGCAGGAATGATGGGAAGTCCTTTCTCAAGAAGCTATCTTGGCAGCAAATCAAGGTTCCTTAGAACAGCACTGACAGTGAGGATAATATGTCACCAAAGATCCAGTGCCAGGAAGTAAGATCTGGTATCTGGGGCTTAGAAAATTAAGAGCCAACTTCTCACTGAATGAGTTCCATGGTTATAATTTTGCTGAAAGCTCTGAACGTAACAGATTTTGTGTGGCTCTGACTGGTTACCTTTTTCCCTTCCTGAAGATTTTCTAAGACTGGTTCTCCAGTCTTCTTTACTAATTTAGTCATCTAAACTTTAATCAATTCCCTTTTCTGCTTAAATAGACCATAGTAGGCTTTTTCTTATTCAAGAAGTGTTACCAGGGAAGGATAATGAAGGGGCTAAGAGAAGGTGATGGGAGAGTTAGGGAGTAGGATCTAGCATTGTTGGGGCTAAATGGAAAATCTGTGTATTGCTAAGGAGTAGGAATCTAGGAACCATAGCATGAAATGGAAGATGATGCTTTGTCACAAACTGTCATCTGGAATGATGACCTCATTGAGAATTATGCTTTAAATATTAGAATGGCAAATACCCTAAGACTATATGAAAAACAAGAAAAATACAGTAGCCTGGGTTAGCTATTGTTGATAGTACTTCACATCATATAAGACTAAAACAGAAAGTAATCATTCCTGTAGATACTTTATTTTAATATTTGAGATATAGCCTGAAAAGTGAGACTTTCCTTTCATTGTTACAAAAAGAGTGGGACCCTGAGAAATGCAATACAGATGGTATAAGAACTCAGAATTTTAAAAAAAAGAAAAACAAAACAAAGGAAAACACCAATTCCCACTGATCTTTCCTTGTCAGTTAAAACAAGACATTTTCCCCTTTATTATGAGAAAAGCATTTTCTTGCTTGAATGGTAAGGTATATAACTTGGGCCACAAGTTAATTTGGAAAAGTAGCAGCAGAACTAGATAATCCTTGCTGAAGATGTTGTCTTGTGACATGAACTTAGTTCTCCTGTACTAACAATGATTTCTCACTATGTGCATACCTAGTAAGGTGAGCCATATCCCAGCATGTGTGTGTAGGTGGTGAGAAAATGAGAAGAGAATGAAACCAGGAAGGAGAAGCCCACTTAAAAAGTATTAACTTATATAAAACTATAACATAAGAATACAAATGAATCCTGAGAATTCCGAGAGTATTGAAAAAAAAAAAAAAAGAATGTACTTTTACAAATGGCTGAATCTTAAATCACTGGTGGACTAAGCTATATGATATTTTGATGTCCTAAGTTACTCATTAAGTATAAGAAGCAATAATCCAAAATATTTGGGAAAGGCTTTATTTTTTAAGAATATTTATCATGTCCAACCAGCTTTTAAGCTCTGAGAAATAACTTCAAAGATTTCTTGAGATCAATTTGCTAAAAATTAAATTTGCTGAAGCCAGGAAGACATGTGAATGGTTCTGAATGTATAAGTTTCTTTCACCTATTCAACTTTGTTGGTTAGTTGAATTGAACTAGGTTGTCAACACATGAATAGCTGTTAGCAGTGCAAAAATGAGGGAGGCAGTAAAGAGAAACTAGGCATTCTGCAGACTGGGGACCAAGTAACAGGTTCTGGGAACTACCTCGTTCAGACCCACTGAATTCTGACATGTAACTCCAAGGAATCAGAGAATATTATACTCACACATAGCTTTCCAGGTTGTTATGAAGGCATATTTGTCAGGAAGATGGGTCAACTGTCATTGATTTTGATTTGTCACTTCTAATTATTTAGATCTATAGCATATGAACCTTCATTTGTATTCTTGCCACAAGCAAAGCATATACATATCTACCATACTTCTTTCAGGACCACCATCTGTGGACATCCACAACCTTTTCATATCTTACACAGCATTTCTTCTAACCAACATAGTTATTTTAAGGTAAAAATAAGGTAATAGGCTGATACCCATTGATGTCTTGGTCTCATTATATTCCCCATTATCCAGCTGTAGGATGAAAAAAATTAGAATGGTTATATTTCACAAATTCATAGTGAAAACATGGAAATAATGTGTAGTAATGTCATGAAGAATAATAAGTATTATAAACCATCAAAAAATGAATGGTACTGTTTTCCAAATACCACACACAAAATGTGGGGTATGTACATTGTAGCTGAAATTCCTAACCCACTAGAAAAGAGAAAGAGAGAGAAAGATAGATGAAGAAATGAGATATAGATTGGTAAATAAATGAGTTAGAGAAAAGAAACTTAAGTGGCTATTAGTCATTTTAGTGTACATATATTATTTGAGTCCTGATTCAAACAAACAAATGAAAAACCTCACAAATAACAACAATACAAACACAAAATTGGAAAAATCTAATGTCATCTGGATATTTGAAGATGTGGAACTATTGTAAAATTGTAACCATGGAAAGAATACTTATCTTTTATAAAAAAAATAATAACAATATTTACAGCTCCCTCTGTCAGGAAACACTACCATCACTCTATTTAACAGGATGCAGAGGCTGTCATTTTGGCAAGTTCAGGCTCTTAATGCCAATGGGTTAGTAACTAGATAATGAGGTTACTGTTTTGGTTAGGGCTTTATTTCTGACTTTGAAATAAAGAGAATTTTTACTCCCAGATAATGCCAGAGAAGAAATTAAGTAGAATTTAGCCTATTTAATGAAATACCTCTTTATGTCCAAGGAAAACAAGTAATGTTAGGATACAGGTAGAAACATATAATTCAGATCCCACAGAAATGATGTTTTTGTTTTCAATCAGACAGTGACATAGATAAGCTAAAGTGCTGAAAACGTGAACATGGAAATTATTTTTGAGAGGGGAATTATAAATACTAACTTGGTGACCGAGTGCAGAAATGGGAATTATAATCTCCTATCTTATTTATGTTATATATATATATATATATATATATATATATATATATAGACACACACACATGCACACACACATACATACATACATACATATACACATACATTTTGGTGGTGATAAACTTGGCTATTTTTCCATAGACTTCAATATATCAAGATATAATGAGGATAGACTAGAATTGCAATGAACATCATCAGACATTCTGAGTTAGAATTGATTGAGGATATTACTTTTGGTATCACAAGCTCTTGGTTGCTCTACTGGGTTTGAAATACAAACCAGTTTCCCAAGGATAGCACTGAGTGTCAGGTGACAGCCTCAGCTTCGACTTCAATGAATTTCTTCCTATCCCCAATAGGATTTCACCTAGTGAAAGTATTTCCCTGCTAGGAGTGAGGATGTCTTATCTGTTGCAGACAAGGGTTGTGAGGATGGGCAGTTCAATTGTTCAAGTGAGTCATTCATAGTGATAGAGAAAGAGAATAACCTTGCTTCTATTCTGGCTTCTAATTTTTGATTTTTAAATTCATGTATTCCAAGAAGACAGTGTTAACATTTATACTACTCAATACACAATCTGTTATCTTACTTAAATCTTATAAATATTATTCCACTCTTTTTCTAGGCTGACTATGTCTGATGATGGACTATATATACTCAAGGACTGGATAGTCAGAAGCTCATTAATTTCAAATTTGGGGGGTTAGAAAAATGATTCTTTAAGAAAGTAGGTGCTAATATGGTATAGGATAACATCTTAAGGGAACATGCCCTCAGAGGCCCTGGTTATAGGGATGTCTGAGTCCAATCTATATTCTTTGTGTGAGTCCATTGCAATAAAGATAATTAGCTGCCTCTTTTACAGTGAAAGTGCTCCAATATAGCCTACTGCCATCAGGATACAATATTGGCTTCTCTAGAAATAGAGTTCTGAGTCAATTTCTGCTGCTAGCTGCTGGTAACCAGGAGTCAGTGAATATCTGTAACTTAGTGTTTCCCATACAGAGTGGATGTCCAAGGGTAACACTAGTAGATCTGCCCACCGGAATGATTTCTTCTATCAATGTTGTTTTCTGCTGACCTGTGAGTGGGGTTGTAACACAACAGCAGTTTTTTGCAGCTATAACTAGTGGTTTGAAAACTTGATATGAATCTTCTTCTTCTCCATCAGGTAAGAAATCTCTCTATTATGTCATAGGTTTATAGAGAGGCACCCATATATGAGTCACCCATATATGAGTGGTATATTATATGGGGTTTGGGCCATCTGCTCATGCAATTTACTCTTGCCTTTTGGATTTCCTCAAGATCTATCCTGAAGGGTTCATTTCCACTGTATCCTGGATTTTGTCTGCTTCCACCTGATTTTATGCTTTACGGGTTCTTAAGGTTCCAACTCATTACTGGAGCTAAGTTTACACATTTCATATTGTTTCATGATCAAATGCTCTTTTTCTCAAAGGACCCAGTAGAATGCCATGCAATGACATCCAAATAGAAAGTAGTTCCCTGCTGTGGGCACAAGCACCCTTAAACAAAAAGAGCAAGTTGTTTCATGATAGTTCCCTCTGATCTCCTGCCTCTTATTCCTTGTTAAAGTTTTTCCTTCGTGCTGTTAACACACACTTCCTGGTTGTATTGCTAACCCTTACAGACTGCCACAGGGAAAGTCACAGACCTTGTGGGCTAATTTGTGGCAGTCTGGGGACACTGGAGTTCCTAAGGATCCTGCCTATGAATGGAAGCTGACAACACTTTAGAAAGGCCAATGCAGGAAGCAGTATTAAGGGACTAGAAAACAAAACAGGTCACTAGACTCTCCACTTAGCAAGCAATCAGGACACAAAGGGCAGATGAACACATGGGATTTCTAAGAGGCTCATAAATTAGGTCCTGTATTGCAGAAATCTGAAAAACAAAAATAGACCAAGTCAGAACTATTAATGTTCAGCAATGTTGGGAATAGAGCATTCAATTAAAAAGCTAGTATTACTTTGATCCCATGATTATTAATTTTATATGTCACTTTGACTGTGCCATGAAGTGCCCAGATATTGGTCAAACACTATTATGGATGTTTTTGTGAGGGTGTGTTTTTAGAAAAGATTAACAGAAAATTTAAATCAGAAGACTGAGTAAAGTAGATTGCCCTCCCTAAAGTATGAGAACTTTATCCAATCAATTCAAGATCTGAATATAACAAGAGTCTATTCACTGAATCAGAGAGAATTCTCCTGCCTGATGTTCTTCAAATAGAGCTTCAGCTCTTCCTGCTTTGACGGTAGCTTCTGGTCTTTGGACTCAAACTAAGACATTAGCTTTGTAGATTTTTGAAACTGCCAGCTTCCTCTCCATATTGTGTGAAACAATTCCTTATAAAAAAGTCATTATTACCAATCTATCATCATCTATCTATCTACCATCATATATCTATCTAATGATAGATAATAATAATATATAATATTATATATAATATTAACAATATTATCTTATTAAATTAGATAATAGCTATCTTATTTTTCTATTTATCTATCTTTTATTGCCTTTGGTTCTCTTTTTCTGGAGAACCCTGAGTAATACATCAATACCATTGGTGGAAACATGAAAGAAACTTACTAAAATTGATTGTCATTATGATTATATCCAATAACTTACTAACTCAACTGTATTTTGTAACTGACTTAAACTTTATTTCATATTCACTTAAACCAACTGATATGTATGGATTGTAGATATTTTTTTAAAAGGCATTTACTTTGAAGATCAAATTGTTGGTTAATATAAAAGGACCTACATATTAGAAGTTAACTAAAGATTTTTAAAGTCTTGCAAACCTCAAAACTCTTGATACCAAGAGTTTAAAAACAAAGGATACATTGTTAAGTCTGTAGGAGAAAGCACTATATCTAGTACATAGATTTTTTTAAAAATATATGGTTTAAGTTTCAAAAGTCAAGATATCTGTTAAAGTGAACTGAAGCTACTAGAAAGTGTTCTAAAGACTGTGCTTAAGATAGCTTCAAATTAAGTAAATGTAAGGTAATTACATAGTTTTAGAAAAGAAGTAACAAGGTCAAGCTACTTCATTCATTCATTCACTTAATAAATACCTACAATGTTCAGGCATGTTTTAAGCATTGGTGATATAGTATATTTAGAACATAGTTTCTGTCCTAGTGGAGCTTATATTCTCCTATAAATATTCTGGTAATAATGTCTTTATAAACGTGTGAATAAATAAGTGGATGTAAAAGGTAAGTTTTATAGGTAAGAAAATGGCAACTAAATGAAAGCATCTGTGTAGATCATGTATCTAAGCAGAGGTTTAAAAGGGAAAAAAACTATTAAGGAAATTAACTATATATACAGAAATTTAGGAATATACCACCAGAAGTTAAATTCTCAAATAAGTGAATCCATCTTAAGAGCCAATAATGCGGAAGGAAAATTGGAAGAGATTTTAATGTGTCCACATTGTTTTAAAAATGTGTATGTGTGGAGGAGTCAAGATGGCGGAGAAGTAGCAGGCTGAGACTACTTCAGCCAACAGGAGATCAGCTAGATAGCTTATCTAAAGATTGTAAACACCTGCAAATCCATTGGCAGATCGAAGAGAAGAAGAATAGCAATTCTGGAAACAGAAAAACAAGGTAGGACCAGCGGAGAAGTGAATCCAAAGTGATGGGAAGATAGACCCCGGGGGGAGGGGCCGGCTCCCAGGAAGCGGCGGAGCAATGGAGCACAAAATCAGGACTTTTAAAAGACTGTTCTGCTGAGGGACGTCACTCCATAGGATAAACCGGGGCAAAGCCCACGGGAGGTCAGCATGGCCTCAGGTCCCACAGGGTCACAGAAGGATTGGGGGTGTCTGAGTGTCGCAGAGCTTGTGGGTATTGGAACGGGAAAGCCGGCTACAGAGACAGAGCCGACAGTAAGCTCCCAGCTCATTGTCACCTTGAAGCAGTCGCAGGCTCGGTGAGCTCAGAGCACGGCCAGAGGTAAGGCAGATGGGAGTGACTGGGCTCTGTTCTCTGAGGGCACACTGAGGAGTGGGGCCCTAGGCTCTCGACTCCTCTGGGCCAGAGACCAGGAGGCCGCCATTTGTATTCCCGTCCTCCAGAACTCTACCTCAGGGAACAAAAGCTCCTGAAAGCAAAGACGAGCAGATTACTCAGCCCAGCCCCTGGTAAGGGCGGTGCAATTCCGCCTGGGGCAAAGAGAGAGAATCACTACACCAGGCCCCTCCCCCAGAAGATCAACAAGAAATCCAGCCAAGACCAAGTTCACCTACCAAGGAGTGCAGTATCAATACGAAGGAGAGCAGCAGAATTTCAGAGGAGGAGAAAGCAAAGCACAGAATTCATGGCTTTCTCCCTGTGATTTTTTTTAGTCTGGCAGTGAATTTAATTTTTTTCATTTTCATTTTTTCTTTTTGCTTCTTCAGCTAAAATTTTTTTTTAACTTTTACCCTTTTCTTTTTTAACGTTTTTTAACCAGTTTTTCTAATATATATATTTTTTCTTTTTTATATTTTTCTTTTATCATTTTCTTTTTAAAATTCTTTTCTTTTTTTTTCTTTCTTTTTGAACCTCTTTTTATCCCCTTTCTCCCCCCTCACAATTTGGGAATCTCCTATGATTTGGTTAAAGCATATTTTCCTGGGGTTATTGCCACTCTTTTAGTATTTTACTTGCTCCTTCATATACTCTTATCTGGACAAAATGACAAGGAGGAAAATTCACCACAAAAAAAAGAACAAGAGGCAGTACCGAAGCCTAGGGACCTAATCAATACAGACATTGGTAATATGTCAGATCTAGAGATCAGAATGACAATTCTCAAGGTTCTAGCCAGGCTCGAAAAAGGCATGGAAGATATTAGAGAAACCCTCTCGAGAGATATAAAAGCCCTTTCTGGAGAAATAAAAGAACAAAAATCTAACCAAGTTGAAATCAAAAAAGCTATTAATGAGGTGCAATCAAAAATGAGGCTCTCACTGCTAGGATAAATGAGGCAGAAGAAAGAATTAGTGATACAGAAGACCAAATGACAGAATAAAGAAGCTGAGCAAAAGAGGGACAAACAGCTACTGGACCACGAGGGGAGAATTTGAGAGATAAGAGACACCATAAGAGGAAGCAACATTAGAATAATTGGGATTCCAGAAGAAGAAGAAAGAGGGGAGAAGAAGGTATACTGGAGAGAATTATTGGGGAGAATTTCCCCGATATGGCAAAGGGAACGAGCATCAAAATTCAGGAGGTTCAGAGAACGCCCCTCAAAATCAATAAGAATAGGCCCACACCCCGTCACCTAATAGTAAAATTTACAAGTCTCAGTGACAAAGAGAAAATTCTGAAAGCAGCCCGGGAAAAGAAGTCTGTAACATACAATGGTAAAAATATTAGATTGGCAGCTGACTTATCCACAGAGACCTGGCAGGTAAGAAAGAGCTGGCATGATATTTTCAGAGCACTAAACAAGAAAAACATGCAGCCAAGAATACTATATCCAGCTAGGCTATCACTGAAAATAGAAGGAGAGATTAAAAGCTTCCAGGACAAACAAAAACTGAAAGAATTTGCAAACACCAAACCAGCTCTACAGGAAATATTGAAAGGGGTCCTCTAAGCAAAGAGAGAGCCTACAAGTGGTAGATCAGAAAGGAACAGAGACCATATACAGTAACAGTAACCTTACAGGCAATACAATGGCACTAAATTCATATCTCTCAATAGTTACTCTGAACGTTAATGGGCTAAATGCCCCTGTCAAAAGACACAGTGTATCAGAATGGATAAATAAACAAAACCCATCTATATGTTGCCTCCAAGAAACTCATTTTAAGCCCGAAGACACCTCCAGATTTAAAGTAAGGGGGAGGAAAAGAATTTACCATGCTAATGGACATCAGAAGAAAGCAGGAGTGGCAATCCTTATATCAGATCAATTAGATTTTAAGCCAAAGACTATAATAAGAGATGAGGAAGGATACTATATCATACTCAAAGGGTCTGAACAACAAGAAGATTTAACAATTTTAAATATCTATGCCCCTAAGGTGGGAGCAGCCAAATATATAAACCAATTAATAACAAAATCAAAGAAACACATAAGCAATAATACAATAATAGTAGGGGACTCTAACACTCCCCTCACTGAAATGGACAGATCATCCAAGCAAAAGATCAGCAAGGAAATAAAGGCCTTAAACGACACACTGGACCAGATGGACATCACAGATATATTCAGAACATTTCATCCCAAAGCAACAGAATACACATTCTTCTCTAGTGCACATGGAACATTCTCCAGAATAGATCACATCCTTGGTCCTATATAAGGACTCAATCGGTATCAAAAGATTGGGATCATTCCCTGCATATTTTCAGACCACAATGCTGTAAAGCTAGAACTCAACCACAAAAGGAAGTTTGGAAAGAACCCAAATACATGGAGACTAAAGAGCATTCTTCTAAAGAATGAATGGGTCAACCGGGAAATTAAAGAAGAATTGAAAAAATCATGGAAACAAATGATAATGAAAATACAACGGTTCAAAATCTGTGGGACACAAAGGCAGTCCTGAGAGGAAAATATATAGCAGTGCAAGCCTTTATCAAGAAACAAGAAAGGTCTCAGGTACACAACCTAACCCTACACCTAAAGGAGCTGGAGAAAGAACAAGAAAGAAACCCTAAGCCCAGCAGGAGAAGAGAAATCATAAAGATCAGAGCAGAAATCAATGAAATAGAAACCAAAAAACACTATAACAAATCAACAAAACTAAGAGCTGGTTCTTTGAAATAATTAATACAGGGCAGACTTATCAAAAAGAAAAGAGAAAGGACCCAAATAAATAAAATCATGAATTAAAGAGGAGCGATCACAACTAACACCAAAGAAATACAAACAATCATAAGAACATACTATGAGCAACTCTACACCAACAAATTTGACAATATGGAAGAAATGGATGCATTCCTAGAAACATATAAACTACCACAACTGAACCAGGAAGAAATAGAAAGCCTGAACAGACCCATAACCAGTAAGGAGATTGAAAAAGTCATTAAAAATCTCCAAACGAACAAAAGCCCAGGGCCAGACGGCTTCCCGGGGGAATTCTACCAAACATTTAAAGAAGAACTAATTCCTATTCTCCTGAAACTGTTCCAAAAAATAGAAATGGAAGGAAAACTTCCAAACTCATTTTATGAGGCCAGCATCACCTTGATCCCAAAACCAGACAAGGATCCCATCAAAAAAGAGAGCTATAGACCAATATCCTTGATGAACACAGATGCGGAAATACTCAACAAAATACTAGCCAATAGGATTCAACAGTACATTAAAAGGATTATTCACCACGACCAAGTGGGATTTATTCCAGAGCTGCAAGGTTGGTTCAACATCCGCAAATCAGTCAATGTGATACAACACATCAATAAAAGAAAGAACAAGAAACATATGATACTCTCAATAGATGCTGAAAAAGCATTTCACAAAGTACAGCATCCCTTCCTGATCAAAACTCTTCAAAGTGTAGGGATAGAGGGCACATACCTCAATATCATCAAAGCCATCTATAAAAACCCACTCAATGGAGAAAAACTGAAAGATTTTCCGCTAAGGTCAGGAACACGGCAGGGATGTCCATTAGACCACTGCTATTCAACATAGTACTAGAAGTCCTAGCCTCAGCAATCAGACAACAAAAGGAAATTAAAGGCATCCAAATCAGCAAAGAAGAAGTCAAATTATCACTCTTCGCAGATGATATGATACTATATGCAGAAAACCCAAAAGACTCCACTCTAAAACTGCTAGACCTTATACAGGAATTCAGTAAAGTGTCAGGATATAAAATCAATGCACAGAAATCAGTTGCATTTCTCTACACCAACAGCAAGACAGAAGAGAAATTAAGGATTCCATCCCATTTACAATTGCACCCAAAACCATAAGATACCTAGGAATAAACCTAACCAAAGAGGCACAGAATCTATACTCAGAAAACTATAAAGTACTCATGAAAGAAATTGAGGAAGACACAAAGAAATGGAAAAATGTTCCATGCTCCTGGATTGGAAGAATAAATATTGTGAAAATGTCTATGCTACCTAAAGCAATCTACACATTTAATGCAATTCCTATCAAAGTACCATCCATCTTTTTCAAAGAAATAGAACAAATAATTCTAAAATGTATATGGAACCAGAAAAGACCTCGATTAGCTAAAGGGATATTGAAAAAGAAAGCCAAAGTTGGTGGCATCACAATTCCGGACTTCAAGCTCTATTACAAAGCTGTCCTCATCAAGACAGCATGGTACTGGCACAAAAACAGACACATAGATCAATGGAACAGAATAGAGAGCCCAGAAATAGACCCTCAACTCTATGGTCAACTAATCTTCGGCAAAGCAGGAAAGAATGTCCAATGGAAAAAAGACAGCCTCTTTAATAAATGGTGTTGGGAAAATTGGACAGCCACATGCAGAAAAATGAAATTGGACCATTTCCTTACACCACACACAAAAATGGGCTCAAAATGGATGAAGGACCTCAATGTGAGAAAGGAATCCATCAAAATCCTTGAGGAGAACACAGGCAGCAACCTCTTCGACCTCAGCCACAGCAACATCTTCCTAGGAACAACGCAAAAGGCAAGGGAAGCAAGGGCAAAAATCAAGATCAAAGCTTTTGCACAGCAAAGGAAACAGTTAACAAAATCAAAAGACAACTGACAGAATGGGAGAAGATATTTGCAAACGACCTGTCCGATAAAGGACTAGTGTCCAGAATCTATAAAGAACTTAGCAAACTCAACACCCAAAGAACAAATAATCCAATCAAGAAATGGGCAGAGGACATGAACAGACATTTCTGCAAAGAAGACATCCAGATGGCGAACAGACACATGAAAAAGTGCTCCATATCACTCGGCATCAGGGAAATACAAATCAAAACCACAATTAGATATCACCTCACACCAGTCAGAATGGCTAAAATCAACAAGTCAGGAAATGACAGATGTTGGCGAGGATGTGGAGAAAGGGGAACCCTCCTACACTGTTGGTGGGAATGCAAGCTGGTGCAGCCACTCTGGAAAACAGCATGGAGGTTCCTCAAAATGTTGAAAATAGAACTGCCCTATGACCCAGCAATTGCACTACTGGGTATTTACCCTAAAGATACAAACGTAGTGATCCAAAGGGGCACGTGCACCCGAATGTTTATAGCAGCAATGTCCACAATAGCCAAAGTATGGAAAGAACCTAGATGTCCATCATCAGATGAATGGATCAAGAAGATGTGGTATATATACACAATGGAATACTATGCAGTCCTCAAAAGAAATGAAATCTTGCCATTTGCGACAACGTGGATGGAACTAGAGCATATCATGCTTAGCGAAATAAGTCAAGCAGTAAAAGACAACTATCATATGATCTCCCTGATATGAGGAGGTGGTGATGCAACATGGGGGCTTAAGTGGGTAGGAGAAGAATAAATGAAACAAGATGAGATTGGGAGGGAGACAAACCATAAGTGACTCTTAATCTCACAAAACTAACTGAGTGTTGCTGGAGGGAGGGGGTTTGGGACAAGGGGGTGGGATTATGGACATTGGGGAGGGTATGTGCTTTGGTGAGTGCTGTGAAATGTGTAAACCTGGTGATTCACAGACCTGTACCCCTGGGGATAAAAATATATGTTTATAAAAAATAAAAAATTAATAAAAAAAAACTACATTGAGATATCACCTTACACCAGTTAGAATGGCCAAAATTAGCAAGACAGAAAACAACATGTGTTGGAGGGGATGTGGAGAAAGGGGAACTCTCTTACACTGTTGGTGGGAATGCAAGTTGGTACAGCCTCTTTGGACAACAGTGTGGAGATTCCTCAAGAAATTAAAAATAGAACTTCTCCATGACCCTGCCATTGCACTGCTGGGTATTTACCCCAAAGATACAGATGTCATGAAAAGAAGGGCCATCTGTACCCCAATGTTCATAGCAGCAATGGCCACGGTCGCCAAACTGTGGAAAGTGTCAAGATGCCCTTCAATGGATGAATGGATAAGGAAGATGTGCTCCATATACACCATTGAGTATTATGCATTCATCAGAAAGGATGAATACCCAACTTTTGTAGCAACATGGTCAGGACTGGAATAGATTATGCTGCATGAAATAAGTCAAGCAGAGAGAGTCAATTATCATATGGTTTCACTTATTTGTGGAGCATAACAAATAGCATGGAGGACATGGGGAGTTAGAGAGGAGAAGGGGGTTGGGGGAAATTGGAAGGGGAGGTGAACCATGAGAGACTATGGACTCTGAAAAACAATCTGAGGGGTTTGAACTTGCGGGGAGTTGGAAGGTTGGGGTACCAGGTGGTGGGTATTATAGAGGGCACGGATTGCATGGAGCACTGGGTTTGGTGAAAAAATAATGAATACTGTTATGCCGAAAATAAATAAAAAATAAATTTTAAAAAAAGTGGAATTCTCTGGTAACTTGTTATGAAAATTTTTAGCTTTTAGAGATCTATTAACACTAGACATAAAATTGCAATAATATATGAAATCTAAATTATTTCATGTTTTTAGTGTTTATTTAAAAATGTAATTGATTCTGAAATTAAAATTCATCTTTTAAACGAAGTGTGGGGAATTTGGCAGGGACTTGGAAAAGGAACAGGCTATGGTTTTGTTACACATGTATGATTTGGCCTTACCTACAAAGTATATACTCAAGTTCTTCATCAGTTTAGTTGTTTAAATTGGACATATAACTGGGAGTTTAATTTTAACTTTCACTAGATTTCCTGATTGTACTGCTTGCCACATGCCTGGTTGGTAGTACGACTAACACTATGAATTGCTACCTATGTGAAGAATTTATCAAAAACTTCAAACCCAAGGAAGTTTATGTGACATATTCATGCATCATGAAGGAATATCAGTGAAAGTGTGACTCCAGAGTCTCTGAGGTAATGTCTTACAATTCCAGCTGCCTCGACCTCCCTGAATTTTAATTTCTGACTCCTTAATGCCACAGAATTGCCCTATTCTATTTACATTTCCATTCTCTACACTAATGTCCAGAAATTGCTTTTAGCTTGAGCCCATAAAACTCCCTTATTTGTTTGTCTTTATTTAAGGATTATAGTCCTGCATGTATGTTGACAAGTATTTGAAAATAATCGATTCACATATTTTACAAATGTCCTAGATTTTTTAGCATGAGAGAATAACTCTAGTTTTCATGGGAAAAGAAATGGAATTTTAATAAAATATTTTTAGGTTAAAAAACACAATATTATAAGTAAGTACATGATTATATATAGATTTGTATCCCCTCAAACATAGATTACAGATAGATAAAATTTTGGTAACTAAGATATGCATTATTTTTCTATTAAATTATTCTACTTATTTATCTATCTAAATAAAATAGAGCAAATGGTTATCTTTGAAGATAGAAATTAATGTGAGAGATTGCATATGTCCAATCAGGACAGGATTCTTCAAAGTTACATAGAGTGTTTTCTGTCTTAACTGGATTTTGAATGGAATTGTTTTACTGTATCATAATACTTTATACCTTGTATAACTTTTTGTAAATTCAAATCTCATAAAAATAATTTAGAAATTTAAAACTATCAGATAATTTTTTGTTTTTACCAAAGCTCACTAAACTGAGTGAAGAGTTTAACTCTGAACTATTTTTAACATAAAGTATCTAAATGAAATAAGGAATATTTGTCATAGTGAGAAAGAATTTAAAAAAAATGTTTAGAAGACATAGGAAAGTTAATGCCTTTTGGTTCTGGAAAGGCAATATAGCACAATGATGTCTGCACTCTGGAACATAATAAATGTATGTCCAGATCTGGTTCTTTGACTTTTTAGCTCTGTGTTTCTGGAAAACTTGCATAACCTCTCTAAGCCTTATGTCCATAATATGCAATATGATTAATAATTATACCTATTTCAAAATAGAATCAGGGGTGTAAATTAATTAATTCATTTATGATGGATTAACTTGCAGCTTGCCACAAAATATTTTTTTAAATTATAATTGCAATTTAATAATATTTAAAAAGGAATCGGACTTTTTTAATTTTTAATTTTTTAAATTTATTTTCAGTATACCAGAATTCATTGTTTATGCAAAATATATTTTTAATAAAATATTAAATTATAATATATACTATTGTAATTAGTATAATTCTGTCAACACTGCTAGTAATCATTGATATCATGTCTATAATACTATTCAATCACTTTTTTTGATTAGGGAATTTTTCCTATTAATTTCAATGTTAACATGATTTCACATAAGAGCAAATTTCATGGAGATGGCAAAATCTTTTTTTGTTCTGATATCAGTAGATTATATGTGGTAATGTTTCAAATGCTTGTTAGTATAGACAGTATATCTAGAATAGAGAGCAAGGTTAAAAGACATACATTGCCATTTGTCTCAGAAGCACAAAGAAGGTTAATGTGTTCCTGAATTTTAATATTACTCATGAGACATACTTGCAGTATTTTCTATCTTAGAGTCACCAAGAAACCCCTGGTGATAGTGAACAGTTGAACCTGTGCTATCAAACTAGAGTCCATTTCCTGTGAAGTGGTTTCTAGGATGTCAGCACAGATGTAGAATATAATGGATATAAGAAGGTCTGTCTGCTTTTAGAATCATTAAAATCTATCTGTGGTTTTGAGGCAAAAGAGGGTGTAGTTTTGGGGATATAATTGTATAGTTTTTAAGTTTGTAGTTTGAAAGTCTCCATAGACAGTAAGTAAGGATGTGTGATTATGTTTAAACATAGTTTTATTTATGAAAAATGTGGACCAGATTTGGTATGTAGGCCAGACTTTGTTGTTCCTTTTCCTAAGGTCTTTAGAGATACAAACTCATTTAAACCTTATTAAGTTAAAGTAACAAATTTAAGATACAAACCCAGTTGATTTGGGTGCATGGTCTGTGCTATACTCCTTTTCCTGTTGGGACCTGTTCAGTCCATTTCTCTTCCTGATTCTCCCTCTAGCCTATATTCTCTTTATTATTTCCCCTATTTGTTTCTGTGTGTACAATCTTAGATAGCTATTCTTCTTCTATATGTGGTTCTCTACATCTCTGAAAACGTATCTCCTTCCCATAGTTTTTATAATTCTTCAAAATTTTATTTCTTTCATTTTAATATTTCCTGAGGTTTTATGGAAAGTGAACATTTATAATTTAAAAAATAGTCAAAATGATTTTTTATAGATGGTAATTTCTATATTAATGCTTGAAAAAAATTGAACAGTAGATTTTTCTCCCTCTATCAGGTACCCATTCGTTTTATTAAAATTATATAATAATAAATAAATAAGAATGAATGTTTCAGAACTTCAACTTCTATTAAGACTGACATTTTGAGAAATGCTTATTTGATGAAGGAATATCTCCTCATATCAAAATATTATTTCGAGTCTTAAAAAAGCTGGTAATGAAAAAAAAAGCTGATAATGGAGCCAATTTAAGTGAAAAGCTTAAATTAAAAAGTTATAATTGAAAACTGTGCTTATGGGGGAAAAAGTGAATTTTGTCCTTCAGTATACAGTTATTTATTAACAGCTAGCCATACCCATAAACAGATTTATGAGATGAAAACAATTGGAATAGAGACTATTTCATTTATACACATGAAATCAGTAGGTGTTATGATACCTATTAGAACTAAAGCAACTTTTATTTATTTTTTATTTTTTTAAAATTGTATTTATATGAGAGAGGGGGAGAGAGAGAGAGAGAGAGAATGAGCACGAGGAGAGGTAGATGGAGAGGAAGAGGAAGACTTCCCTGTTGAGCAGAGAACTCGATGTGGTGCTCCATTTCAGGACCCTGGAATCATGACCTGAGCCGAAGGCAGATGCTTAACTGACTAAGGCACCCAGGCGCCTCTTGTAGCAGTTTTTAAAACAGATAAACAGATATCTCTGTAATGTACGTCAAAATTCTGAAAATGAACTCTTTCTATCCTTTAAAAAGTACCTCAAATAAATTTTGGAAACTACTAATAATGATTTGCAACAGGATTAGGACTACACACACACACATTTTTTAATATTTATTTTTTAATTATTAATTTATTTTTATTTATTTTTTTAATTTTTTATTTTTTATAAACATGTATTTTTATCCCCAGGGATACAGGTCTGTGAATCAGCACTCACCAAAGCACATACCCTCCCCAATGTCCATAACCCCACCTCCCCTTCTCCCAA
>NC_081557.1:191066635-191122258 GCF_022355385.1 Mustela nigripes | reverse complement strand
CTAACCAAATTAGAAGAGATCCCAAATCGTGAGGGGGGAGAAAGGGGATAAAAAGAGGTTCAAAAAGGAAGAAAGAGAAAAAAAAGAAAATAGAAAAAAAAAGGTAAAGAATTTAAAAAGAAAACAATAAGAAAAATATAAAAAAGAAAAAAATATATATATCAGATAAACTAGTTAAAAAACTTTAAAAAAGAAAAAGGTAAAAGTTAAAAAAAAATTTTACTAGAAGGTGAGAAAAAAACAAAAAATGAAAAAGAAAAAAATTAAATTAACAGCAAGACTAAAAAAAAATCACAGGGAAAAAGCCATGAGTTCTGTGCTTTGCTTTCTCCTCCTCTGGAATTCTGTTGCTCTCCTTGGTATTGAAACCACACTCCTTGGTAGGTGAACTTTGTCTCAGCTGGATTTCTTGTTGATCTTCTTGGGGAAGGGCCTGGTGTAGTGATTCTCAAGTGTCTTTGCCCCAGGCAGAATTTCACCACCCTTACCCAGGGCCAGGGTGAGTAATCCGCTCAGGTTTGCTTTCAGGAGCTTTTGTTCCCTGAGCACTTTCCATAGAGTTCAGGAGGATGGGAATACAAATGGCGGCCTCCTGGTCTCCGGCCTGGAGGAGCCAAGAGCCCAGGGCCCCACTCTTCAATGCACCCTCCGAGAACAGCGCCCAGTTACTCCCGTCTGCCTGACCTCCAGCCGCGCTCTGAGCTCACCGAGCCTGCGACTGCTTCAAGGTAACACCGAGCTGTGAGCTTACTGTCGGCTCTGTCTCTGTAGCCGGCTTTCCCGTTCCAATACCCGCAAGCTCTGCGACACTCAGACACCCCCAATCCTTCTGTGACCCTGCAGGACCTGAGGCCACGCTGACCCCGCGTGGGCTTAGCCCCGGTTTACTCTCTGTAGCGATGCCCCTCAGCGGAACATACTTTTTTTTTTTTTTTTTTTAAGATTTTGTTTATTTACTTGACAGAGAGAAATCACAAGTGGGCAGAGAGAGAGAGAGGAGGAAGCAGGCTCCCTGTTGAGCAGAGAGAGCCCAATGCGGGACTTGATCCCGGGACCCCGAGATCATGACCTGAGCCGAAGGCAGCTGCTCATCCCGCTGAGCCACCCAGGCGCCCCACAGAACAGACTTTTAAAAGTCCTGATTTTGTGTGCCGTTGCTCTGCTGCTTGCCGGGAGCCGGCCCCTCCCCCGGGGGTCTATCTTCCCGTCGCTTTGGATTCACTTCTCCGCCGGTCCCACCTTTCAGAAAGTGGTTGTTTTTCTGTTTCCAGAATTGCTGTTCTTCTTCTCTTTGATCTGCCGATGGATTTTCAGGTGTTTACAATCTTTAGATAAGCTATCTAGCTGATCTCCGGCTAGCTGAAGTAGTCTCATCCTGCTTCTTCTCTGCCATCTTGACTCCTCCCCCCAGAGAATTCCACTTTATTAAGATCTTTGATTGTTGAGTGAAATTCTAGTTTATGATAGCATGGATATTTTGTATATTATATATATACATAAAAAATTTGTGTGTACAAATTTGTATTTATTTGTGTACAAATTGTACACAATCCATGTTTATATATATAATATCAACTCCACAACATTGTTATTCACCAAAATTATATACCTAGTGTTTTTTTTTTAAATTTCATAAACTAATATAATTCTGTTTCTCTCTCCATCTCCCTGTCTCTCACTCACTCATCAGATGTATAAATATATTAATAGATAAAGATAATTCATTGTTTCAAAGTGAATATTTTATTTATTTTTTTAAAGATTTTACTTGTTTATTTGAGAGAGAGAGACAGAAAGCATGATAGAACAGGAGCAGGGGGCAGGAAGAAGAGAAGCAGGCTCCCCACTGAGCAGGGATCCTGACAGCAGGCTTGATCTCAGGACCCAGGGATCATGAGCAGAGCCCAAGGAACAAACTTAACTGACTGAGCCACCCAGGTGCCCCCTAAGTGAACATTTTAGATAGTAAAATCATTAGTAAAGTAGTACAGTTGTAATTATTGCCACCAATGACCTAAGCCCTTGCATATTTATAGTACTTCTTAATTGTCCTGTGTGTACTAATATGTCTGAACCATTTTTTCACATCCTATATTGCTGTGTGTTGAGATTTTCAAAACTAGGTAATTAAAATAAATATTTTAATTTTATATACTTTAAAATTGTAAAATGATTTAAATTTTATAGTTTATAAGATATATTGAGGAAATGGTGAAAACATTATATTGACCTAAGATTTTGTATAATGGGATTCTGATATTTATTTAATCAATAATATTATCTACTGCCAAACTAAATAATAAATATATTTGTTTGATAGTACTTATACTATAGTATAATATATAGTTTATATTATATTTATATATTTATATATATTTTTAAATATTTATATATAGTTTATATAATATTTATAATATAAATTTTGGCAGCCAATCTTTTAATAGAAATTATGAATTTTTAGGCAAATAAGTCAACAGTTGCATCATTATCAAAGAGATATTAAATATGGAGCAGAAACTAAGAGTGACCTTTTAATGGTGTTTTATAGCCCACATGGATTTAGTCATCAGCATTCATATAGCCACAGGGCCATGGAAGTCAATTGACTACAGTAAGACATGAAAATCACCTCCTAAGTTCTTACATTTTTTTTCTTCTATAATGCATTCTTAAGAAAAGGAGATTAAAGCAAACTTTTCTCCCTTTCTCCTTCATCACTTTTCAGATTTCACCATTTTAAAAATTTTATTATTTCTATGTAATTAATGAAGTGTTTTGTGTATTGATAATTATCATTTGAGTCTCTTGTTTCTAAATCTTTTTATACTCCATGAGCTTATGCAAGGCTTTAATTTTATAGTTTTTCATTCTAGTAATGTGGGAGTAATATTGCATTCATTTCACAGAATATTGAACTCCAACCAATTTTTATGTGCCAAAGACGATCCTGTCAGCTGTGTTAAATAACAGTATTGTTACTAATGTAATTTTGTGAATAACTTGGTAAAAGTTAAGCTCATAGAATAGAGAATAGCCATAAGAATATAAATCTTGAGGGTTTTTTTAGTATGCTAGTCGCAATACTATTTCCAATATTTAGTTGTTTATATCAAATAGCAGAAGTATTAAAATAAAAAAGAAGTTGGAATAAACTGTGTGGAAGAAAACTTCTCATTTATGAAATAAGCTTATCCCAGGGAACCTGGGTGGCTCAGTGGGTTAAAGTCTCTGCCTTCGGCTCAGGTTATGATCCCAGGGTCCTGGGATCAAGCCCCACATCAGGCTCTCTGCTCAGCGCTCAGCAGGGAGCCTGCTTCTTCCTCTCTCTCTGCCTGCCTCTCTGCCTACTTGTGATCTCTGTCTGTCAAATAAATAAATAAAATCTTTAAAAAAAAAAAAAAGGACTTAAATATAAGGAATCAAAATACAGGAATCTAAAAAGTTCTTTCTCAAAAAACAGAAAACAGCTATATGTCCTTTATTTGTTTAGCTATGATGAAAATTCTCTTATTTTCTCAGAATTACAATTTTGCCTAAACAACACACTTTTATTTTCAGTTGGTTTATTCGCATGATTTTGTTACTGACCTTCGAAACATATCTTCTTGTAAGCATGTGGTAGTTCTATTAAGAGAAACATCAAAAACAGCAGTGTTCAGCAGGTCTTTTAAAAATTATACTATTAAACAAATAACATGAAAAGACTAAACAGAACAGCTAACAATGAGGTACTGGATGTAAGCCAGTCTGTAGGCAATAAAGAGATGGTTATTAGTTCACTTGCCTGCTAGGCTGAAGATTTATGGGGAATAAATACAAATAAAATCCAAAAAGTGTTCCTGTAAAACATTGTTTTCAAGAGGTGAAACAGGGATGACTAGCAAAGAGAGAAAGTGTAAACACTTAAAATATATATTGAATTATGACCTCTAGCAATATGACACTGCTACAAACTGCTTGGCAAGAATAATAGCATGCAAAGTTACCAAGATGTTAAAAGAGAAAAAAAAAAAAAAAAAAAAAGGAGGGGGTATAGCCAATGTTGAACAAAGACATTAAAAATAACTAACTGCTTTAATAAACACAATTCATAATGTTAAATCAAGGGTGGCTTTGCCTGCTGTACCACACACACACACACACATACTTAAAGACTTTATTTATTTGACAGAGAGAGATCACAAGTAGGCAGAGATAGAAGGGGAAGCAGGCTCACTGCTGAGCAAAGAGCCCGATGCGGGTCTCAATTCCAGGACCCGGAGATCTTGACCTGAGCCAAAGGCAGAGGCTTAACCCACTGAGACACCTAGGTGCTCCTGTATACAATGTATTTTATATATGAAGAGACTTGAGTTTATCTTGGTCTTTCCTTTCTTAAGCACTTAACAAAAAAAAAAAAAAAAAAAAAAAAAAAAAATCCACTACGAGAATTCTGCATTCTCTGCTCAAATGAGAAAATTATGAGATAATATGATATAGGTTTATTTTTAAAATCCTTTTTGTTTAATTTTCTGTTGAACAACTAGAAGCAAATATCTAGTTGGTTGTTGGAAATGTAGCCCACATGTTTGAGCAAATGGAAATCACAGTGAAGATGGGGAAAAAGGCATGAGCATTAAAGAATTGAGAGTAGAAGTAAAGTGAACTGAGAATTGAGCCCTGAGAAACATTTACAGGTTAAAAAAAGAAAAGGAAAAAAAAATAACCTCAGGGAAAAAAAAAATTCCATAAAATAGGGAAAGCATAGGCAGAGCCTGGGAATAAATGAGTGGTATGAAATATAATAAAAATGCTATCCTATATTTTGGGCCTCCTCTTACCAAAAAATAGACATAGTACAATTGATGACTGAATAAATGCTTTTAAAGTACAGAGTTCAGCTTAATTAGTAAGGGCCATAGAAAATATATTTTTGGTCAATAAAAGTCTCTAAACACAGTGAATTTGAAGATATAACAGTAGTAATTATCCAGGCTGAACAAAAGAAAGAAAACAGACTAGAAAACAAATGAGCAGAGCCTCTTCTCAAACTCCATCA
The DNA here is from genome assembly GCF_022355385.1 of Mustela nigripes. Classification (NCBI taxonomy): domain Eukaryota; kingdom Metazoa; phylum Chordata; class Mammalia; order Carnivora; family Mustelidae; genus Mustela; species Mustela nigripes. The sequence continues at coordinate 191,117,220 of NC_081557.1, read as the reverse complement.
AAACGAAATATTAAGACTGTTTTGTTTTACTCGGAAGAGAAGGACACCACCAATCTATTTTCTGAAGACATTAAATATTTTGCTCTTTCTCACAATATAAGACACAGGGGCTTTGGTCATTTTTGTATTTTACATAATATCTCACTGCTTCTCACAGTCACTAAAATGGTGACACCATGTTAACTGTTTCTATTGAACAGAAAGTGATGTTTGACCTGAATAACTTAATAGAGAAATAACTTAGAAAATTTAGAGATCTCACCAGTTGGTAAAGCTTACAAGCCTAATTATGCCTGGCATGTTAGAGCCTCCCCTCTAGAGAGCTAATACATTGTTTTTCCTTGTGATCCCTAAGGTAAGGAAGAAGCACTCAGTTTTTGCTGGATCTTTTGATTGTAGAGGTAGTATACACCATTCTTGGAAATAACTGTTTAGATTCATTTAGGTGAATCAGAATGTTGCCAGTTTTGAGTTGAATATACTGCAAGAGAGGGTCCTGTATTGGGTCAAGGCTGTGGGTAAAATTGCACTGCTGCTTAGACATACCAGCCAGCCAACCCAACAATGTTAAAGATATCAACTGTAGAGAAGTTTGTTATACAGATACCAACACAAGGTGCAAAAGAATATTCATAAGGCAGACCCTTGAGGCTGTAACAGTGTAAAAGCAGAGCCTCACAAGTTAATGGACTCTAATAAACACAGAGCTTCTGATCAAGTGGCCTCAAGTGAATATATGAAAGGAGCTGATCATCAAAATGTAGGTATTATCAGATATAATGATCAAATAAGATATGAGCTACTTTTGAGATAAGGACTCCATGTACAAAGAAGGCACAAGTAAATACCATGAGCAAGTGGTCTAATCTACCACATCATCCAACTGTGTTGTACTGATGCCCAACCTCATGAAGTTTCACTATGGCAACTGATGAATGATGAAAAAACTCAGAACCAGTTGACAGATGAATCAGGTTCCCATTTTAGAATAAGCTGAAGATAAATTGCTATCACACTGAAGCCATAATCAGAGTGAATCTAAAGAATAATAGTGAAAGAATATTTTCCTAGCATGCAGATCACTAGGCAGGATACTTGATCATTTGGTTTTTAGAGAAAGAGAAGTGTCTCAATATATAGCTATCTGTGGATTTCTTTTTTAAATTAACCAAGTGGATTTGTCTTTTCTATATACGGTGCCTTTGCCTGTACTACCAACAGATTTGCAGAATTGTTATTTATAGCCTTGAAATTCCTCACAAAATTGTCTCACACCTACATGTCTATAGGTGAGGGAACATGGAATCCACTGGCCACATCATGTTTCATAAAACTGAATTCTTCTGGTCCAAAGGAATGATTAAAGACCTACAAAATGCTCACCTAAGGCACTAACTTAAGAGCACATCCTGCAAGTTGGGATGCTATATACACACTTATGTATATATTGGATACACACACACACACACACACACACACACACACGTATGTTTAATTTTAAGCCCATCTCACCACTAAGGCACCAATCACCAACAATTTGCTATGACTAATGTGGTTCCAGGTTTCCCAACATTATGATTTAAGGAGTTAATGGCAATCAATCACTCCCTCTGACTCAATTATACAAATTTTACTTCCTACCCTGATAAATACTGGCTGTGCCAGATTAGAGGTACTGGGTGCTTGGAAAGAAATTTGTACCAGCAGAAAGATTAAGGTTTTATTAAACTTGAAGTTCTAACTTATACCTGATCACATCAGGGTTCTCATTCTAGTAAATATGAAGAAAATAAAAGGAGGATCTACTGGTACATCTAATCTTTTAAGGAACTAGAATAAATTGCTAAACAATGGGAAGAGAAAATTAATGGGTTATTTTTGGACTTCCATGTCTGATAAAAATTATGCATAGCCAATTGAAGGAAGCAAAACTTATCAAGAGCAAGACAATTCAGGGTCACTGACCTTGGGGAGAAATTCTTGGCCATTGCCATAGCCTAACTAAAACGTTTATTGACTATAAAGGCAGCTGAAGGGGAATAGGAGGATAATATCAAGAGCACCTTCAGACACCATTACCATAGCTGGTGCTGCAGCCTGTTAGCCTCCCGCATGGATTGCTGCATGGAGACTGTAGTTAGCTGCTATCACCTTGAGTGTGTGGTGATTGCTTGGATTTAATGAAAAGCAGTTGAGTATCTGAACAGTTGATAGGGCAGACAGTATTAAACCTTTGCTGTTCACTGCCTCACATCTTCTCAGCCTTGATTCTGATTACAACCTTAGATAACATGCATGTTTTTCTGTGCAAGATTTTATTAGTTCTGTTGATAAAGATTCAAACATATGCCATCATTTCTTCTTCACAAAGCTACTCTAACATCACATTGTGGTTCATAAAGCAGACCACACTTCCTTGGCCCTCATAAATGCACAAAATGAAAATGTGGTATCCTTAACACAAGGAAACAACCCACAATGAGCTGGAAAGGAATGTAAAATTTCCACTTTTAGTTTTCATCATGAACAATTTTGGATGTTTTAGATAGAATTCCTCAGAAGGACCAACACAAACAAGAACTAGTCTCCTATAGTAATTATCAACTCAAGAACAAATCCTATACTTACTTTCCCTCCTTCTTGGTCTCCTCACCTCAATCCCTAACACCATAAGTGAAATTGGATTTTGCCTCAGGTTCTGTTCTGATGAAAGCCAGACTAATCAAAGAGCCATAGAACTAAGAATGTATACCTAAGTAATCTAGATAAGAGTAAAACAATCTTGGGGAGCCTACATGGCTCAGTTGGTTAAGCACCTGACTTCAGCTTAGTCATGGTCTCAGGGTCCTAGGCATCAGGCTTCCAACTTAACAGGGAATCTGCTTCTCCTCACCCTCCCCCCATTCATGCTCTCTCTCTCTCTCTCTCTTTCTCAAATAAATAAATAAAATATTTTTTTAAAGAGTAAAATAAAAAAGTCTCTTCTGAAGTCCTTCCTTTAGATTTCAGTCATGTTTCCTGTGTTATCAATTATATTTGATGCATGAAATGTTAAGTATTGGTGAATTATTTTTAAAGGTATAGGGAGGAGGGATAAAATCAAAACAAAAACAAAAAGCAAAACCAGCAAACAAGTGAACATAAAACCTAAACTGCCACCAGCACTGCTACCATTTCCAACACAACCACCACCACAAATCTTATTAGCTGGTGAAACGCTTTGATAACTAATCAGATGCTTATACATTTACTAGAAGGCTCAAAATCACATTTTCTATGAATGATGAAAATGAATTGTAGCTCAATTATATATTTTTGAAATCAACAAACAGAAGTATTTCCACGTTTTACATTAAGAGAATGAAAATAGAGCTACCCTATAACCCAGCAATCACACTACTAGGTATTTACCATAAAGATAAAAATGTAGTGATTCAAAGGGGCACGTGCACCTGAATGTTTATAGCAGCAATGTCCATAATAGTCAAATTATGGAAAGAGTCTAGATGTCCATAAACAGATGAATGGATAAGGAAGATATATATGTGCAATGGAATACTATACAGCCATCAAAAATGAAATCTTGTCATTTGCAAGGACGTGGATAGAACTAGAGGGTATTATGCTAAGCGAAATAAATCAATCAGAGAAAGGCGATTATCATATGTTGTCTCTGATATGAGGAATTTGAGAGGCAGGACGGGGGTTATGGGGGAAAGAGAGAAAAATGAAACAAGATGGGACCGGGGATGGAGACAAACCATAAAAGACACTTAATTTCAGGAAACAAACTGAGGGTTCCTGGAGGGGAGGGGTTGAGGAGATAGAGTGGCTGGGTGATGGGCATTAGGGAGGGTATGTGTTATGGTGAGTGCTCTGAATTGCATAAGACTGATGATATGCTGACCTGTACCCCTGAAACAGATAATATATTATATGTTAATAAAAAAATTAAAGAAAAAAAACAGTACACAGAAAAAAATGAGATCATAATAAAAATAAAAACTTTTAGGTGTCAGTTTTTTTAAAAGAATAATTAAGAAGTTATTCCTCTGTTATTTTTATGTATTAATTATAAGTATTAATTCCAAGTTGGCTTACCTGGCAGTGCTTTTTTTCCCCGTGAAGACTACTTCTCCAATATGGTCTTTTCAATTGTTTTATTGTACATTTTTATTGAAAAAATAATTTCTACAAGTAGAAAACAGGTAATAACACAAAAGGCTTTCAAAAGTAGAGCCAAATTATGTGTGTGTGTTTGTTTGTGTGTGTGTATGTGTGTGTATAAAATACTAAACAGAACATTTTGCTTAATCCTCAATATACTCCCCTTAAATATTGAATATCCTGTAAATTGCTCTTTTGTGGTCTATTAGTCTTATTTATGTGGTATTGCATGATCTGCATGTTAAGTCATAAATATTTCTTTGTATTCCTATATGTCCATTGTGAGAAGTGGCATAATAGGGCAAAATTCCAGGAAAGAAGAAATGACAGTCTCAAGCTCCTTCCAGCTCCCGACTGTTATGAAAGAGCATATCACTGTTTCCAGTAGGCCATTGATTGTTATTAACAGGAGTCTTGAGAGGCTATAGGCTTTCACAAAACTTCAAAGAATAGACAAAATCTTGCTTACATCAAATGAAAATGGGCATGAAACAAGCAGTAGGGAGTCAGTAGATTGGGGCCATATCTCCTGGAGGTTTTCTGTTTGTTTATTTGTTTTTAAAGATTTTATTTATTTATTTAACAGAGATTGAGATCACAAGTAGGCAGAGAGGCAGGCAGAGAGAGAGGGAGACGCAGGCTCCCAGCTGAGCAGAGAGCCCGAAGTGAGGCTCCATCCCAGGACTCCGGAATCATGACCTGAGCCAAAGGCAGATGCTTTAACCCACTGAGCCACCCAGGCGTCCTGAGAAGGTGTTTCAACTTACAAAGGTAGAAGACAATTGTCACATGGGAATTATCTGAAATGTTAATAATCATATTAAATTTCATTTATTGAAAAGATCTGAGATAGTATTGTTAATTTGCACATTTAACTCTTGTCATTCTATCTTCCAGCATCAACCCAATTCAGTAAGTTGGGAGATTTGAAATAGAAATTTAATATGAGTTACTATAAAACATAAAGACTTTTAATCTGTATAAAAATAGGAATTTTTCCCATTACACTGGAAATACATATAAACCAGATTATTGATTTAACACATACAATATACTTCATAATACTTAGGTTAAATGATTAAATATTGCTTTGCTCATAACTCCCCAAAAAAGCAATTCCTAGAAATTGAGATTTAAGAAAAAAGTTTTGCTAAAGTCTGGTTCTTACTATGAACAAATTAAGCATTTTTTTTTTTATTTCAACAATGCTTCTTGTAAAGGTAATGTGAATTATCAATCTTTCAGAATATCCTAGACTTAATCCCAAGGCACAACATGATTTTTTAAAAGACAATTACACATGCCAGTGGTTGTCATGAATGGATTTTTAGAAATGCTTATTTATCCCTAATTTTTCTGTTAAAGAAACAGATGAAATGAAAATTAAGTAATTAGCTAAAAGTGAAGAGATAAGCTCTTGAGACAAAAATCCAGCTCCCCTGGTATCACACCATTGACCTTAGTAGAATTTTACATTGCCTCCCTTAATTTACTGTAGTATGACAGGAATGAATTGGGATTGTATTTTAACTAACTTTTTAAAAATCTCAACGTCGTCAGTTTTTTTTTTTCATTAATTAGGCTTACTACCAATGTCCCATGGACATGTTATAAAAAATAATTCTGTTCATTTTAATTTTTATAAGAAGTTTGAGAATGAAGTTTTACTTTTCTTAAACTATAGCTGACATTATAATTCCATAAACTTGTTACCCATTTATGAAATAGGTAACCATCATATTTTTTATTCAAAAACCACTTTCAAAGCCTTCCTATTAAATATCATGTTATTAGAATTTTATAAACACAGACCTTAATTGAAAACTGTGTTAACAAGATCACATGTACCATTTAAACTTTAATTATATGCACAATATCATATATTACATTTAGACTAATTATTTGCATGTCATTTATCTTATTTCAAATTATCAGATTCCTTGATACCATCCTAAGCAATGAAGCAGGAATAAACATCTTTACAAATTTCCTAATTATTGACACTGGCACTTTAATGGTAAGTAACCAAACTTTCCACTGTTCCACTTCTGTCACTGGGTTCACACTTTCATCCAGAAATTTAAGGCTTATGTACATATACTTTTTGATATATAAATGATTTCAGTAAAGGATAAGGGTTTACTAATATAGTTCAGTCAAGACTATTTCACAGGATATAAATTGTCCTAATATAATTACTATAATGACTATTCCCTAAAATGTCAGAGCTAATAGAATTTGAATCACAGGTTTAATAGGTAAATGTTGTAAAAAATAAATGATTATAAAGATGGCATAATTTTTATTTTTTGAAAAAAAATTATCAATCATTTAATTTGAGTACTATTTATTAAGTGTCCATTTTGTGCCAGATCAGATGCTGAGGATATCATGGTTAAGGAAGTGGCATCTCTATTTAGGTCACTTATAGATAAATTGAACTTATGTCCTATTTTCCCAGGTCCCAGGAACCTACATATTTACATCTGTTTTAAAATCCTACTTATTAAGAAGACTTCTTTCACTCTCAGATGTAACACTGCACATATATGATTAATGGTATGATTACCCTACTTGTAAACTTTTAAAAAAATTTTATTTATTTGTTTGACAGAGAGAGAAAGAGAGGGAACATGACAAGCAGGGGGAGCAGCAGAGGGAGAGGGAGAAATAGGACTTCTGCTGAGTAGAGCCCAAGGCAGGGCTCAATCCCAGGACCCGGGGATCATGACCTGAGCAGAATGCAGATGCTTAACCCATTGAGCCACCCAGGTGCCCCTCCTATTTGTAAACTTGATAAAACTCCTATACACAGAAACAATGAAAGAAATTTAAGTCACAAAATTAGATCTTTTTTTTTTTTTAAGTAAATTAGACCTTTAGTTTCTTGTATAGTTTGAATCTTATCTTACCTGCATCAATTAAGGCAACTTCTTTTAAACCACAGTGAAAGCTGAATAAATATCTGATTACCTATCAACAGAATCAATCTTACACCACAGAAGTCAGTAAATTAATTTCATCCAGCAGTGTTAAATCCTGTTTGCAGAAAACTGTGTAAAGAGGATTATGACAACATATTATAAATTGACTGTAAATAAACTTGTGCTCTTCTTGTGGGGGAACACATATTTGCTCTTACAAATGAGTATTCCATGATGCTCTGTTCCCTTGTTTTTAGATAAAACTTGGATATAGGACATTTATCATTAGGATTTTGTAGGTGTAGAATGTATTTTAAAGATATTTACTTAAGAAATACTCCTTTGAAAACAACACAAAGTCCTAAGATGCAACTGTCAACATAAATTGAATTCTATAATGAAATAAAACAGGAGTGCATTCAGGATAATTTTAAAAAGTTTTCTCAGAATTCCAAAGAAATAATTAAAGTTTCTCACTGGCCTAAGACATTATGATGTAACTGTGGTTAGGTTGGATCTATAAACTAGTAAAAAGAGAGAGAGAGTGAGAGAGAGAGAGAGAGATGTTTTCGATAATTCTCTTTTAAAAATTTCAAATCACCACATGACATTTTGAGGCACACAGGTAATGGAAATTCACTTTGTTAATTTAATGACGTTTTCACATATTTACAAATATGTAAGAGAAACATGGACAGCAATGGAGTCTATTTCTCCACAGAAATAGTAAGGATAGAAATTATAGTTCTTCAACTTAAATTAAAAACAAACTACAAAAGTAATTTGTTTCTTATGGACAAAGAGCAGGATCATTACTAATACTTATGTAAATAATCTTTTGATAATTTACAAATTTGATTATTTACAAATTTGATTATTTACAAAAGAATACTTTTGCTGCATATTTAGGAAAAAAAGTTTCTATCATATTTCAGAATGTGGGTGAAAGTAGCAATGACTTCCTAATCTTTCTCAATACACACTATTCCTTTTCACCATGCCCAGGAAAGTATATTTCTTGCAGTATATGCTCACTTAATATTGGATGAATTTTTAAAATGAGAAAATAGGGGCGCCTGGGTGGCTCAGTGGGTTAAAGCCTCTGCCTTCCACTCAGGTCATGATCCCAGGGTGCTGGGATGGAGCCCCTCAACAGGCTTTCTGCTCAGCAGGGAACCTGCTTCCTCCTCTCTCTCTGCCTGCTTCCCTGCCTACTTGTGATCTCTGTCTGTCACATAAATAAATAAAATCTTTTTAAAAATAAAAATAAAAAATTAAATAAAATGAGAAAATAAATTGAGAGGAATTGTTAACATTTGGGGTTATTTGGGGGGAAAAATGAAATGATAAAAAAGGATGCAATAGGCTTGTCTCTATAGATTTGTCTCAAAGTGAGGCAGAGAAAATAAAATGTTAAGAAAATCATAAGAAAGAGAAAATGTATTTACAGTATTGTACTGTATAAGTGGACCTGTGCAGTCCAAACCCTTGCTGTTCAAGGGTCAACTGTCTATATATACACTATTAAATTTCGTCTCTTTGGATAACCCTGGCTAACACAATCTCTAAGATCAGTGTGATTGAAATGATGTGTATTTATAGAATCATCATCTCTGACTTAAAGTACCAACATAACTGATTACAACATGAACAAAATTCAATCACAATGCCATAAAAAGGGATTTCTAGATAAATTTCTTAGATCAAAAAAGTTATTTTTCATCATATGTATACTATCATAAAATAATAATCTGACCTTCACAATAAAGTGGGTTCTACCACTTCATCATAAAGAATGTTGTGCTTTATTAAGCTAGTTTTTATTTTGTTCCAACTTTTATTTTAATAAACTTCAGTTATAACATTCATTAGTCTGGATATAATATGCTATGTTGTGTTAACCAGCATCTCTAAGGCTCACTGGTTTATGAAAAGAAAATTTAGTTCTATCATGTGCTAAATGTCCATTGTGAAGTTAATGCATCTCTGTTCCAAAATATCTTCCCTCGAGGTCCAGGCTGAAGAAGCATATACTCTGTTGGACATGTCAATTGTTTGACAGGGCGAAAAAAAGAGATAAAGGTTAACTGTGAGTTTAAAGGTTTTAGAGTGACACATATTACCTCCACAAAATTTTTATTGGTTAAAATGATTTACATGACCTCTCCTGATTTCAGACTCCAAGGATGTACAGTTCTCTTTCTGGGAGGATCATCACAAATCACAATGACTAAGTCTGAGGTAATTGGGCAGGGATGGAAGGATTATCCTTCTGCAGAAAGAGTCACTGCAAATTACACTGCCAACATTGACATTGATAGGGGCAGCAGCATAATCCTTCCCTAAGAGGAGCAGCAAATGTTTTGAACAGTAATCCAATACATACATATTCGGTGTCAACCTAGTAGAAGGAACTATGCATGTTGTCAACAGACAGTGATATTTTGGTTTGCTAGAAAGATATTTTTAAATGAGTGTTGTAACAATAAAACAATAGAAGTGTGAGTTTTTAAGGTGATAATTAATATCTTCTCTCTAAAATAAATAGAACAAGTAATAAAATAGGAACCCAATAATCATCTTTAAATAATATTTTAAAGCCTGCTGAAATCAATAACCTTCAATTGCAATATATTCCACATATGCAATATATGGCAATTGCATATATTCCTCATTTGAAATATTTCTTTGTTCTTGAGAAATTTGGAAAGAAGAACAAGATGGAGACAGATGTGAAGGGGCAAAAAAGGAGGAAAAATAAGAAGAAAAGGAAATAGAGAAGTCTAGATTTAGAAACAAAATTCTTATCAGTACTGTTTTTATTTCTCACAAATCAATGAGGTAAATTTAAAGAAGAATCAACATTTGCTGTAAGAAAATAAAATTTTGATAACATTATAGTCAAAACTTTTTTTTTAAGTTTTAATATTTTATTTTTTATAAACATATATTTTTATCCCCAGGGGTACAGGTCTGTGAATCAAAACTTTTAAAAAACACATAAAAAAGAATTAATGGATAATATTTATGTAAGGTGTTACAGTGAATTATCATCATGATTTCCTTTTTTAAGTGATAGTGAAGTTTTGTGAAAGATACTATTTTTCCTACAAATTTTGAAGATTTTCTTTTTCTGATGGCTTCAATCCAATTGTAAATCTTATCAATTATCCAAAATGGTTTTAACATGAGAGGATGGGAAAGTGCACATGTTTTAGAACGACACATATATGAGTTGCAATTTTGACTTAGAACAGTAGCTAGTGATTATGGACGAATAGTTACCGTTTCTGAATTTAATTTAATGTATAAAATGGTGATAATAGTCATACTTAAATTATGTACAGATTTTCAATGTCTATTTTATTACATTTTTTGTCATAATACTTCTTCCCTAGCCTGTCAAACATTGAAACTATTAAAGGGAATAATTTCACAAGAAATAAATATATGGTTTCATCTGCATTTTATTAACTGAAAATAATACTGATTGAATTTTTGCCTCTTCTTAAATAATTTCTGCTTCAAATGTGCTTATCAAATTAAGATTCTATAGATTTGTTAATGAAAATAGTAAAGTAATTTAAGGAAACATGTTGTTTGAGAACTCTAGGTATGTTTATGGGGACTTTGTGCTTAGTATTTACAATGTAAATTAACCATATACTTTGTTTCTAATTTGTTATAAATTGAAAGCTAAAGTGCCATCTTTTCCATATCATTTTTTTCCTTACAATCATTTACTTAGCAATGATAGATGAAGCATTTACTTGTCTTGAATAGCATGCTATACATCTATTTTAATGAATTTTAGCCATCAACTTAATTGATAGTTTCAAACAGAGGGATAGATTTATTCCCACAATGAATAAAACTACTTAACATTTGCAGCCTGTATAAATTATGTTAACACTTCTATTGGCTCTCCATTTCAGCCTAATATACTGCTAATTTTAAAAGAAATCAATCAAACAATATATAATACATCACTAGACCACAGTTTCTATATAAAGCAGAGTACATTTTTTTTTCTGTAATACTTTAAAACTATGTGTTAAATGATTTTGCCAGGAGCCTTCACTGAACCAAGAAGCTTTTGACTTGTCTGATGTATATCTCTGTGGGTTCCCTTTATCATTTTTTACTTTAGACTATTTGTCTTTCCCTGGCATCCCACCTGTACAAGTGAGATGTCTCTATTGTAATAATTTATTATATAGACTTTCAGAAAATTTGTCTTCTAATTGGAAATGTAAGGGAATCTAGTACATGTGGTTTATTATAGAGAATAAAATACAAAGAAAGTGAAGATCAAATATTGATTTCTGAATGTATACATATAAACATTCTCTGGTATAAGTGAAAACCCCCAGTCAAATATCAGAGATCCAGTATGCTTCATGTGATCTGGCACTTACATAAGGAAGCACTATATATATATATATATATAAATATATATATTTATATTTGAAATATATATAATATAATCATTTCTATACTTTAATGTTTTATTTTGTTACTAAATCATGTGGGTCATTTACTTTTGCTGCATTACTGAAGATGCTTTATTTATTTTATTTTTATGAAAAACCATAATTGTCACTGAATAATTTGATTCTCAAATATATTAGAATTAACATGCTGCATAGAGGCAGAAGTTTCATCTACAAAAATTGCACTAATAATTTACTACAATGTTTGATTACTTGATACAATATTATATTGCCATATAAGCCTTTAAGTGAGATTTTACAAATCTATTTTTCTTTGGGCAATATAGTTTTCTTTTAATGAAAACACACAAAAATTTATAAATTGAGTGCATTGCTTTACTTTTAATGTGTTTAAAGGGGTAAAACAAAAAACAAAGAAAAACACAGGGAAACCATAGAATGGTGCTCTAGACTTGTTACTACTAATACTATAAAATCAAGATACATTTTACAAAACAGAATTTATTTAAATTTTATTCCTACAAGAAGAGTTGTGAAAAAGAATGGATCAGAAAGTACAACAAATTCAGCTAAGGTCTAAACATAAATTGTAATGTTAACTGTGTTCGATAGAATCTACAACATACATGTTATTTATTCCCTGTGATGGAATAAAGTGACTTCTTTTTAATTGTTCTGAACAAATATAAAGGGCCCACCTGACTTGGTGGTCATTAATTAAAGATGAGACCAGTCATCTTTGTTTCTTTGTTTGTTTCCAGATATTCTCAGTTACAGAGGTGTAACTGTGAGTAGTCAGAGTTGAATCCAAGTTATTTTTACCGATTTTGTATAATGACTTGAGGAACTGATAAACATGCTGAGGTTTTATGTGAGTCAATCCCTTTACCATTGAACAAGAATCCAAGGTAGGTTCTTAGAGAAGTAAAAACTAAGAATGATGATTGTCAGTGTCAAAAGGAGATACTTCAGTCACTGTAGGAAATTATCCCCAAATATATTGTCATTAAATACTTATATATTGTTCTTATCGATCAGAACATTGAAAAAGGCAGAGTGGGGATTCCTTATATATGCTCTGTGATCTCTGTAGCCTCAGGCTGAAGAACCAAAGATTGGGTACTGGAATCATCTGAAGACTCATGCACTCAGTTGTCTGATTGTTGATGGTTACTGTCAAACTGGGACCTCAGTTTCTTTGTTCAAAGGCATTAGATTGTGAAATCTCAAGGAGTGGTTTGGATTTCCTTACAGCGTGATACTTGGATTCAAAACAACCACTCCAAGAGAGAAAAGGCCATGCAGAAACCCTGTAACTGTTTATAATATAACCTTGGAAATTATGCAGCATCACTTCTGTTATGTTCTTTTTTTTTTTCTCAGAACTTTACCTTTATAGAGCAATTTCAGATTCACAGAAAAACTGAAATAAAGGTATAGAGATTTCCTATACCCTCTGCACCACACATGGATAGCCTCCAGCATATCAACATCCTCTTCCAGAGTAGTACACTTTTTACAACTGATGAACCTACACTGACTCATCATTATCACCCAAAGGCCACAGTTGATATTATAGTTCACTCTTGGTATTACACAAGCTTATACAAAACTCATGATACCCATGAATTAAAAAAAAAAAAAAAAAAAAACGTATAATGGCCTATATTTACCATGATTGTATCATACAGAGTAGTTTCCAAAAGTCTTCCATCGTCTGCCTTTATCCCTCCCTGCTCTCTAATCCCTACCCACAACTGTCCTTTTAGTGTATTCTTTCGTTTTGTCTTTTATAAAATGTAATATAGTCAGAATCAAACTGAATGTAGCCTTTTTAGATTGGCTTCTTTCACTTAGTTATAGGAACTTAAAGTTTCTATAAGCCTTTCAAAAGTTTTAAGCTCATTTCTTTTTAGCACCTAATAATATTCCATTGTCTGGATGTACTATAGTTTATTCATTTATTCACTTACTAAAAGACTTCTTTGTTATTTCCACGTTTTACAAAATGCAAATAAGACCATGATAAAAATCTGTGTGCAGGTTTTGATGTGGATAATACATTTGTAATTCCTTTGGATAAATATCAAAATGCCTGATTTTTTAATCATTAGGTAATAAAATGTTTAGTTTTGTAACTAACTGCAACTGTCTTTTCAAATGCCACGCCCTTTTGCATCTCTACCAGCAATGAAGGGGGCTCCTTCATTCATGCTCCACGTTCTTACCAGCATTCGGTGTTGTCATTATTTTGAATCTAGCCTTTCTAACAGATGTGTAGGAGTATCTCGTTGTTTTCATTTGCATTTTTCATGACATATGATGTGAAATATCTTCTCATATGTTTATTTGCTTTCTTTGTATCTTTGGAGAGTGTCTTTTAAGGTTTTTGAACATTTTTAAATCACACTGTTTTCTAATTCTTCAGTTTTAAGAATTTATTTTTAATGTATTTTGGATAATAGTCCTTCATCACAGTCCTTTAAACATATATGTCTTTTGTAAATATTTTCTCCTTGTATGTGACTTTCTCTTTCTCTCTCTCTCTCTCTTTTTTTTTTTTTTTAAGTAGGCTCCACACCCAGCATGGAGCCCAGCATGGGTGCAAACCCACAACCCCAATATCAAGACCTCAGCTGAGATCAAGAGTCGGACTCTCAACTGCTAAACCACTTAGGTGCCCCTGTCTTATTCTCTCGATATTGTATTTATAGAGAAAAAGTTCTCATTTTAATTATAAGTCCAGTTTATTATTTTTTCTCATGATCATACCTTTTGTGTTTGATCTATAAATTCATTATTATACCCAAGGTCATCTAGATTTTGTCCTGTTTTCCTCTAAAGTTTTACAGGTTTGTATTTTACTTTGATATCTGTGATCCATTTGGAGTTCATTTTTGTGAAGGGTATAAGATATGTGTCTAGATTCACTGTTTTGCTGTGATTGCATGTGGACTCCAGTTGTTGCAGCACCATGCACCCTTGAATTGCCTTTGCTTCTTTACCGAAGTTCAGTTGACTATATTAATGTGGATTTGTTTTTTGGGATCCCTTTTCTGTTCCATTGATCTATTTGTCCATTCTTTCACCAATATCCCATTGTCTTAAGTCCTGAAGTTGGGTAGTGTCAGTCCACCAATTTTGTTCTTCTTTTTTAATATTGTGTTGGCTATTCTGGGATTTTTGCCTGTCCTATGAACTTTTGAATTAGTTTTTCAATATCCACAGAGCAGATTTCTGGGATTTTTGTTGAGATTGCTTTGAATTTATAGATCAAATGTGAAGAATTTATAGCATGCTAACATTGTCTTCTGATCCATATTCATGGAATATAACTTCATCTATTTAGTTGCTTTTGATTCTGCTTTTCTGAGTTTATAGTATTCTTCACATAGATCTTATACATATTTTGTTAAACTTGAGAATTAGGATGTAGACATGTTTAGGATTAGAGCATTTCTCTGTGTATCACATGAAGCCTCAGTCTTCCCATTCTTTATTTAGTCAGGTTGGTACATTCCTTTGTCAAAAAAGTGTGTTTATTTCATTTAAATTTTAAAGCTACTTAGCAAAAAATTTTTATAATAGTATCATATTAATTTAATCATTCCTGTATTAATGTTTATATATTTTTCTAATCATAATATTATTCTCTATATTTGTTTTGCTCAACATTTTCCTTGTTAGACATTTTTCTTCCCCTCAAACCATTCTCCAAGTTATGTCCTGAGTTATTGTTAAATATATTGTACATATATGTACAAATGCACGTGTGTGTGTGTATATATATATATATATATATATTCTATTTACTTTATTAATATTCTTCAGTGTTTTCTCAATATTCTTAGAGAGAAACCCTGTATCACTTTCCATACTTCCATTATATGGCTCTCACTTAAACATGAAGAGTTTCTAGGCAAAAAAGAATTATTCAAATACACCTCTTTGTGTGTGTGTGTTTCTGTGTCTGTGTGCAGGATTTTAGAACTGCTACTCCTCTACACAGAAAATATATTTTCTTCTCTTGAATGATTCCTTTAAAGGATTAACTATTGTATGTATTTTAGTTCTTGGTTTTCCTCATTTTCTTTATCTGAAATTGATTCTCTTTCTGTAATTGCGTATTTCTTTTCTTTTTTTTTCTTTTTATTTCTTTTCAGCGTAACAGTATTCATTATTTTTGCACCACACCCAGTGCTCCATGCAATATGTGCACCTCTCTAATACCCACCACTTGGTTCCCCCAACCTCCCACCTCCTGCCCCTTCAAAACCCTCAGGTGGTTTTTCAGAGTCCATATTCTCTTATAGTTCATCTCCCCTTCCAATTTCCCTCAACTCCCTTTGACTTGGGACTCTCTCAATCTCCCCATGTCCTCAATGCTATTTGTTATGCTCCACAAATAAGTGAAACCATATGATAATTGACTCTCTCTGCTTGACTTATTTCACTCAGCATAATGTCTTCCAGTCCCATCCATGTTGTTACAAAAGTTGGGTATTTATCCTTTCTGATGGAGGCATAATACTCCATCGTGTATATGGACCACATCTTCTTTATCCATTCATCCATTGAAGGGCATCTTGGTGATTTCCACAGTTTGGCGGCCATGGCCATTGCTGTTATAAACATTGGGGTACAGATGGCCCTTCTTTTCACTACATCTGTATCTTTGGGGTAAATACCCAGGAGTGCAATTGCAAGGTCATAGGGAAGCTCTATTTTTAATTTATTGAGGAATCTCCACACTATTCTCCAAAGTGACTGCACCAACTTCCATTCCCACCAACAGTATAAGAGGGTTCCCCTTTCTCCACATCCTCTCCAACACATGTTATTTCCTGTCTTCCTAATTTTGGCCATTCTAACTGGTATAAGGTGGTATCTCAATGTGGTTTTAATTTGAATCTCCCTGATGGCTAGTGATGATGAACATTTTTTCATGTATCTGACAACCATTTATTTGTATGTCTTTATTGGAGAAGTGTCTGTTCATATCTTCTGTCCACTTTTTTATATGATTATCTGTTTTGTGTGTGTTGAGTTTTGGAGTTCTTTATAGATCCTGGATATCAACCTTTTGTCTGTACTGTCATTTGCAAATATATTCTCCCATTCTGTGGGTTGCCTCTTTGTTTTCTTGTCTGTTACCTTTGCTGTGCAGAAGCTTTTGATCTTGATGAAGTCCCAAAAATTCATTTTCGCTTTTGTTTCCTTTTCCTTTGGAGACATATCTTGAAAGAAGTTGCTGTGGCTGACATCGAAGAGGTTATGCCTATGTTCTCCTCTAGGATTCTGATGGATTCCTGTCTCACTTTGAGATATTTTATCCATTTTGAGTTTATCTTTGTGTATGGTGTAAGAGAATGGTCGAGTTTCATTATTCTACATATAGCTGTCCAGTTTTCGCAGCACCATTTATAGAAGTGACTGTCTTTTTTCCACTGTATATTTTTTCCTGTTTTGTTGAAGATTATTTGACCAAAGAGTTGAGGGTCCATACCTGTGCTTTCTACTCTGTTCCACTGGTCTATGTGTCAGTTTTTATGCCAGTACCATGTAGTCTTGGTGATCACAGCTTTGTAGTAAAGCTTGAAATCAGGTAAGTTGATGCCGCCAGTTTTGTTTTTGTTTTTCAATATTTCCTTAGCAATTCAGGGTCTCTTCTGATTCCATACAAATTTAAGGATTATTTGTTCCAGCTCTTTGAAAAATACTGGTGGAATTTTGATCAGAATGACATTAAAAGTATAGATTGCTCTAGGCAGTATAGACATTTTAACAATGTTTATTCTTCCGATCCAAGAGCATAGAATGGTCTTCGATCTTTTTGTGTCTTCTTCAGTTTCTTTCATGAGTGTTCTGTAGTTCCTCAAGTACAGATCCTTTACCTCTTTGGTTAGGTTTATTCCAGGTATTTTATGGTTCTTGGTGCTATAGTAAATGGAATCGATTCTCTAATTTCCCTTTCTGTATTTTCATTGTTAGTGTATAAGAAAGCCATTGATTTCTGTACATAGACTTTGTATCCTGCCATGTTACTGAATTGCTCTATGAGTTCTAGTAGTTTGGGGGTGGAGTCTGTTGGGTTTTCTATATGAAGAATCATGTCATATGTGAAGAAAGAGACTTTGACTTCTTCACTGCCAATTTGGATACATTTTATTTCTCTTTGTTGTATGATTGCTGTTGCTAGGACTTCTAATACTATGTTGAACAAGAGTGGTGAGAGTGGGCAGCCTTGTTGTGCTCCTGATCTCAACGGGAAGGCTACGAACTTTTTCCCATTGAGGATGCTATTTGCTGTGGGTCTTTCATAGACAGATTTTATGAAGTTGAGGAATGTTCTCTCTATTCCTATACTTTGAAGCATTTTAATCAGGAATGCATGCTGGATTTTGTCAAATGTTTTTTCTGCATCAATTGAGAGGACCATGTGGTTCTTCTCTCTTCTCTTATTGATTTGTTATATCACATTGATTGGTTTGCAAATGTTGAACCATCCTTGTAATCCAGGGATGAATCCCACTTGGTGATGATGGATAATATTTTTAATGTGCTGTTGGATCCTGTTTGCTAGGATCTTTTTGAGAATCTTAGCATCCATATTCATCAGTGATATTGGCCTGAAATTCTCCTTTTTGTAGGGTCTTTGCCTGGTTTGGGGATCAGGGTAATGCTGGCTTCATAAAAAGAGTCTGGAAGTTTTCCTTCTGCTTCAATTTTTTGAAACAGCTTCAGGAGAATACGTGATATTTCTTCTTCGAAAGTTTGGTAGAATTCCCCAGGGAATTCGTCAGTTCCTGGGCTCTTGTTTTTTGGGAGTTTTTTTGATCACTGCTTCAATCTCATTACTAGATATGGGTCTATTTGGGTTGTCAATTTCTTCCTGGTTCAATTTTGGGAGTTTATAGTTTTCCAGGAATGCATCCATTTCATCTAGGTTGCTTAGCTTATTGGCATATAACTGTTGGTAATGATTTCTGATGATTGTTTCTACTTCCTTGGTGTTAGTTTTGATCTCTCCCTTTTGATTCATAATTTTATTAATTTGAGATTTCTCTCTTTTCTTTTTGATTAGTGTGGCCAGTGGCTTATCGATCTTATTGATTCTTTCAAAAAAACAGCTTCTATTTTCATTGATACATTCTACTATATCTTTGGTTTCTACCTCATTGATCTCTGCTCTAATCTTGATTATTTTCCTTCTTATGTGTGGAGTTGGTTTTATTTGTTGTTGATTATCCAGTTCTTTAAGGTGTAGAGACAGCTGGTGTATTCTGGATTTTTCAGTGTTTTTGAGGGAGGCTTCGATGGCTATGTATTTCCCCCTTAGGACTGCCTTTGCTGTATCCCAAAGGTTTTGGACCTAAGTGTCTTCATTCTCATTGATTTCCATGAACTGTTTAAGTTCTTCTTTGATCTCTGGTTGATCCAAGCATCCTTAAGCAATGTGGTCTTTAGCTTCCAGGTGTTTGAATTCCTTCCGAACTTTTCCTTGTGATTGAGCTCCAGTTTCAAAGCATTGTGATCTGAGAATAGGCAGGGAATAATCTCAGTCTTTTGGTATTAGTTGAGTCCTGATTTTTGACTCAGTATGTGGTCTATTCTGGAGAAGGTTTCATGTGCACTTGAGAAGAATGATTATTCTGTTGTTTGAGAGTAGAATGTTCTATATATATCTATGAGGTCCATCTGGTCCAATGTGTTATTCAATGCTCTTGTTTCTTTATTGATTTTCTGCTTCGATGATATGTCTATTACTGAGAGAGGCATGTTAAGATCTCCTACTATTAATGTATTCATATCAATATGACTCTTTATCTTGATTAATAGTTTTCTTATGTAATTGGCTGCTCCCATTTTGGGGGCATAGATATTTACAATTGTTAGATCATCTTGGTGGATAGTCCCTTTAAGGATTATGTAGTGTCATCCTGTATCTCTGACTACAGCCTTAGTTTAAAATCTAATTTATCTGATATGAGAATCACTACCCTGGCCTTCTTTTGAGGCCCATTGGCATGAATGATGCTTCTCCATCCCTTCACTTTCAGTCTGGGTGTATCTTTAAGTTCAAAATGGGTCTCTTGTAGACAATATATGGATGGGTCCTGTCATTTTATCCAATTTGCAACTCTGTGTCCTTTTATGGATGCATTTAAGCCACTCATATTGAGAGTGATTATTGATAGATATGTTTTTATTGACATCGTATTACTTTGAAGTTTTTTTTTTCTGTAGATTGTCTCTATATTTCTGTTCAATGATATTTGTAGGATACTTTCTCTTTTATAGAACCCCCCTTAATATTTCCTGCAGTGTCGGCTTGGTGGTTGCATAGTCTTTAAGCCTTGCCGGTCTTGGAAACTCTTTATCTCTCCATCCACTCTGAATGTCAGTCTTGATGGATAAAGTATTCTTGGCTGCATGTTCTTCTCATTTAGTGCCCTGAATATATCTTGCCAGACCTTTCTGGCTTGCCAGGTCTCTGTGGACAGATCAGACATTATTCTGATGGACTTTCCTCTGTATGTAAGGAGCTTCTTTGTCCTAGCTGCTTTCAAGAGGGTCTGCCTACAATTATAATTCCTCATTCTTAGTATGAGGCATCTTGAGGACTTCCAAGAATCTATAATCTTGGGGGGAAACCATTCTGCTTCTAGTACATGAACGCTGGTTCCGTTCGTGAGATTGGAAAAAGTTTCATGGACAACTTGTTCCACTATATCATCTAGACTTCTTTCTTTTTCCTCCCCTTCAGGGATTTCAATAATTCTGACGTTGGAACGTTTCATGGCATCATTTATTTCCCTGATCCTGTTTTCATGGCTTTGAAGCTGTGTGTTCCAGGCTTCCTCCCGATCCTTTCTATCTGTTTGCCCTCCAGATCACTAATTCTATCTTCTGTCTCAGTTACCCTAGCTTTTAGAGAATTCAGGTTAGATTGGAACTCATTGAGAGCATTTTGAACATCATCACTGGTGGCTTTCAGTTCTGCCCTAACATTGTGTACATCATCCCTGGTGGCTTTCAATTCTGTCCTAATCAATTCCGTTTGGTCAACCATGACTTTCTCCAACCTAGATATTGCCTGGATAATTGTTAGCCTGAATTCCCTTTCCAACATATTGTCTATGTTGATAGCCATTAGCTCTGTTGTAGAAGGCACAACCTCTGTATTTTTCTTCTGTGGGGCATTCCTCCTAGTGATTTTGGTGAGAGATGACTGAATGGATGTAGCTGGATGTATCGACCATGGTGCAATCAAGGTGCACCCTGGAACGCTTCTGAACAATCAGAATTCCCCACCCAAATGAGAGAAAAAAGAAAATAAAAATTAAAAAAAAAAGTTAGAGAGAGAGAGACAGGAAAAAAAGGGAAGATAAAAGAAAAGGCTCAGCCCAAATGGGTCCTAAGGTAAGATTTATGAAGTATACAAACACAAACAGATGAACAAAAAGACCGATAAAAGTATATGACAAGAGAAATATATATATATATATATTATTTTTTTTGCTTATATATATATAAGCAAAAAAGGAAGAACCTCATCAAAAAGAACCCCAAGTATAAGATTTATATACTATCAGGACAAACACAAATACACAGTAACACTGGTGGAAGAAAAAGATGGGAGAGTGGTTATAAATTCTCAGTGTGGGTGAGGAAGGTTATTTTGATTCTTTCTGGGTGTATCTTGATATCTTTGTTAAAGGACTCAACTTTCCTAAGATAAAGTGGGATTAAAAATTTGTTTACCTATAGGGGTAACATTGATTGGGGAAAGGGGATTACCTTGAGGTTTAATTCTATATGAATATTAGAAAATAAAAATAAAAAAGAATAAATTAGACTAAACAACTAAAATTTAAAGAAAGTTAAAAAAAATAGAAAAGCAAAAAAAAAAAACACAAGTGTATATAACAAAATTTCAGGTTAGAAGGTTATTATGGAATTTGATGTACTGGATATCTCACTGTGATGGTAAATAGGTTAAAAAATTATCTATATATAGGAAAAAAAAACAGAATAGTGGTAATGAGTTAAAAGTTCTATCTTTGAAGTAGAGGCGGTTGTTCTCTTGTTGTCTTTTTTTTTTTTTTTTCCTTTCCTGGTTGATTTTCTGAGGGAGGGGCCTGCCACTTGGGTTTTCAGTAAATGATGTTCCCTAAGTTAAGTCCTCCCATCCCCCTCAAGATGGTGGGCTCTGAGGAAACTGGTTTTTTCAGGCTTTTGTTCTCTGGAGGTTTTTATGTTTGTTCATCTGTTTTCTCTCGCCTTGACAGTTTTTGATGGTTTTTGGAGGTTGAGAGGAAAGCAAACTGCACCCTGACCTCCCTTTCAGAAAGAGACCTTAGTCTGCTCCCCTGTGGGTGCTGGAGAGCACCCTTGGCTGCTGGCAGAGCAGGTTCCAAGTCGCGGTCCCTGGGGATGCAGGATCTCCTGCTTATATCCAAAACCACAGCAGCAGCACAGTCTGGGCAGCTCCAGACCACCAGAGAGGTTCCAAGCAGTGATCACACATTGAGATTTTCCCACTGGGCCAGGCTGGGAGTGCCTGGTCCTTCTGGGTCCGGGAGCTCCCGGCTGGTACTTGTGCACACCTCTACCAGGGGAGGGTGTGGGGTGTACACATCTCAGGCTCTGATAGCAAGGCCCGGCATTCTGCCATCTGGCGAGGCTCCCAGCCCCTCACTGGAGGCAGATCCCTTGCATTCTCAGGTGTGCTGGTGGCTCAGGGACCAAGACCTGGTTTCTCTGCCACACTCTCTCTGGCTCAGCGCCAGGGGAGGCTGTCCTGGGTCAGGAAACTTAAGCCCTTTTCCCTAACCACCCCAATTCCCACAATTTCCCCCCACAATCCTTTGCTCTTTTTGAGTGCTTTCAACCAGACTCCAAGTTAATGCTGGTCCCCAGAGGCAGGGAACTCTAGTATTGAGGTATTACTTTCCAATCAGTGCCTCTGGTGGCTTCCTCCCCCTTTTGTTTATCTTCCGATATCAGTCTAATGTTCCCACTCCACTTTACCTGCCCACTGGGTCTTCTGCCCCTGTAGAGATCCAGACATGTATAATTCTGATCTCAGGCTGATTTCATGGGTGATCAGAGTTCTTTGGTAGGTAATCAGCTCACTTTAGGGTACAGGTTGAAACAGAGCCTCCTCTTACTTCCCCACCATCTTGTCTCCCCCCAGTGGTTCGCATATTTATTTTCATAACATAGAAATCACCATGTTAAGTTACAGTTTTGTACTAAATTATTCAATCTCCTGGGTGACCGATTAGAAATTCAATTAGCGATCTGTAGCAGTGACCATTTTGTCTCAAAATGTATCAGTCCTGTAAAAGGTGACCCTTGATGGAAGGGTCATTGATTATAAACATATATAAGTACTTTACTATATCTGTGTTCAAAGATAAACAGGAGAGAGGAGAGAATTGAACTAGGAGTGACAACAACTGAATTATATAGTTTTGTCTGATATTATTGGACAGCTGTAAAATTTACAAACCCACTTATATTATAACAGTCTAAGTAACTATATTCCTATATATAAGGAAACAATTGGGACTAGACAATTTTCCCCCAACATAAAACAGGCATGAAAGGAAACTGACTTCTCCTCTCAACAATTTTTTTTCATTTATACTTATAAAATACTGTAAACTGGAGACTTGCAAGCATAATCTTAGAACTGTATAAATATTCCAATTTCATATATCAAATTTTTTGTTTTAATGAACACTAGAAATTATGAGTATTTGATAAGTTAATATTTTGCAAGCTTGTGTAGTATTAAGTAAACTATTAGTTGTTAATATAAATTAATAAATTACATTTTTTTAATGTTCTTTGTTTGGAAAAAAAAATACTGGAGAGAAACAATTGCTTAGCTTAACACCCACGTCAAATTCTGGGCTTTGGTGAAAGAGGTAATATGATGAGCATCAGAACCACCTGTGACAAAGCTGTTTCTTACAAAAAAAGAAGCACTTACCGGAATAAAGGGGAGAGAATACAAAGAAATTAAGAAAAGAAATCAATATGAAAAATCAGCATAAACTTTTCAAATAAATATTAGTTACTTGTAAGTGATACACTTGCTACATTGGTAAATTACTTAGATATTGCATCTTTTGGTGAAGTTGGACTTTTTTCTAGCTCTGTCTATACCAAATCCAAATCCAAATGGTCTTCAAGTGTTATCCAGAGAACAAAGGAAAAGAGGAGGAAGAAGAAGAAAAGAAAAGGAAAAAGAATGGGCGCCTGGGTGGCTCAGTGGGTTAAGCAGCTGCCTTCGGCTCAGGTCATGATCTCAGGGTCCTGGGATCGAGCCCCACATTGGGCTCTCTGCTCAGCAGGGAGCCTGCTTCCCTCTCTCTCTCTCTCTGCCTGCCTCTCTGCCTACTTGTGATCTCTGTCTGTCAAATAAATAAATAAAATCTTAAAAAAGAAAAAAGAAAAGGAAAGGAAAAAGAAGAAAAAGCAAAAGAAAACTTGATTTATCTCACTTCTTTCCCCTATGACTTTTCTTATTCAAGTGATAAAAATCTGGGGAAGGACAGTAAGTTTATAGGCTCCGTTTTGATTTATCCGTTTTTATTTTGGGATCTGTCTTTTTGGCTCTAGCTATTCCTGTTTTGAACATAAATAAAGGAAACCTCATTTAAAATGGAATCGGGCAGCCCTGAAGGTGATTGTTTTAAGTGTTTTCTTTTCAAAGAGATTCATGAAAAAGACTTTGACAAGTACTCTAGAACACAGGTTTTGATAAATTTAAGGTCATAACACTGAACTAAGTAAGAATTTCCCAACCTCTAACAGAAAACTGATTGCTTTACTGTGTTGTTTTCCAAATTTAAAGGAGCCCTTTTCCTCTTCTTTAAGCCATCTATAACTACTACAGTTTGGTAAAGTTTATCTCTACAAAAAAGTTTGAAGCACTTACCTCTTCCTACTAGATTCCTCAAAAATTCTGGAACTCTTATCAAATATTCTTATTTTTCATGACAAATGTCTATTTACATAAATTGAATAAAAATCTTTTCTAATAGGATGCTCAATTCACATAGACCTTGTTTCTTTTAATCCACAGCTGAAAAAAAGAAGACATATTTCAATACCATAAAGACCTAATTGTTTCTGTTGAAAATAACCATGCTTTGATAGAGAAATATTTTTACAGTGTGATCCTGGTAAACAGAGACCTTAAATATCATTTTTTGCAACTCTGAGACTTCATCTCTTGGAAAAGACATCTCTAGAAAAACTTCCATCTACCTGGTTGGAAAGACCTCTATCAATTACTGTTAACCAATCCTTATACTGCCAAACTCCAGGGGATAAACTTTTGGGTTCACATGTCATATCTAAAGAAAGTATCAAATCTAGACTGGTCCTGCACACCAACTGGTGACCTGAAAGTAAAGACTTCTAGTAACTGAAGCATACATCAGCAGAAGGTGATGGCTTTCCCAAGATGACCAAACCATGATTCTCTTGCTGTTTTCTTGCTGATGCTTCTTATTTTGTTTTTCCCTTCTTTCTCTTGGAGAGACAATGCTCTGATATAAAATTTTCAGTCCATTCCAAAAGAGAGAAACATCTCTGACTGTTGGATCTGTCACCATAAACTCTGATTTGTTCACAATGTTACAGACCCTTTGGTTTTACCTGCAGCTAATGTCTCTTTAATCCCAAATGCCACTGCCAAGTTTACTTGCATGCTTATGGGTGTTACCTCTTAGGTTAGGTTGTTACAACCAGCTGTTACCATATCTTGTTTCAACCTTTCCGCAGTCATAACCACACTAGCTCAACTAAACACTTTCACTTCTGCTATATGACCCTTGTTCCTCCACATTTATCTAGATATGGTCTGTTTCCCTGCACCCAAGGGAGATACAAATAAGTTTATATCTCTTTGTGAGGTTTTTATTTTTTTTTTAATTTTTCTTTTTGTGAGATTTTTAGAAAAGGCCTCCTTAAGAAGGGAAAAGTTCTCAGAATGTTATCTCAATTCCTCTGACCCATGGTTTGAAATGATCAATCAGGAAATTCAAGCTAATGAATCTATCAATAACCAGACGTTGGCTAGAGTCCTTACACTCCACCTGGTTTCACTTTTGTTTGAGGTAGATAGCATTTCAAGGTCATAGGAATGTTAAGATAACTGAAAAATCAGAGGTCTATGCCTACTGGGGCTTAACTGTCTCTGTTAACACCCATACCAAATCAGAAACTTCCCATTGGTCCACTCTGTTGAACCTCTCTGGCCACTTTAAACAGAAACTTCCAGGAAGCATACATGACTGGATTTGCCTCCCTAGGCAAAGCCTTTCTCCTATTGATTGGACTTAAATGTCAATGAAATGCATGAGAAGAAATCTCTCCCTAACATCGGGAGAGCTAGCCCATTCCACAGCCAAAACTGTGAGAGCCTAACAACTATCACTTGTCTCCTTCGCTAAAGTAATTTTGCATAACAACATAGCCCAAGATTATCTACTTTTTGAGGAAGAATTTTTTTGTGTGTAATAACAATACCATCTGTTGTACATGAATAAAGAAAGAATGTTATAGAGGCAGAGGGCAAGAATCTTCAGCAGACTCCCCACTAAGTGCAGAGCCTGAAATGGGGCTGGATCTCACAACCCATGAGATCATGACCTGAGCAGAAACTGAGAGTCCAGTTGGTCACTTAACCAACAGAGCCACCCAGGTGCCCCTGGTTATTTTATTTCATTTCACTTATTTATTTATTTATTTATTTATTTATTTAAGATTTTATTTATTTGACAGACAGAGATCACAAGCAGGCAGAGAGAGGGGGAGGCATCCTCCCCGCTGAGGAGAGAGCCCCATGTGGGGCTCCATCCCAGGACCCTGGGCTCACGACCTGAGCTGAAGGCAGAGGCTTTAACCCACTGAGCCACCCAGGTGCCCAGCCCCTGGTTATTTTAAAGGTTGGCATCATGTTAAAATTGTTGTAAACTCCTCATGAAGTCACTAATTACAGAACACTGTTTCACTATTTTCTGTAGTAGCTGTAAGTTAACTACCCAAAATTACATCAAATATCCATTTTATAAATCTTAATGTCTTTCTGAAACTGAATATAAATTTATGACACAGTTTAGTTAATTTGGTTAATTTTTCTCACAGGCATGTGTGTGTAGTCTGAAAGTACAATTATAGTAACTTGTGATTTTTGTGAATAGATATTTCAGAGCAAATTATATATCTAATCACTGAATAAAAGAGCTTTATTCCAAAGACTTAACTCTTTGTTTCTTCTGGTGCATATTTGACTGTAATGAAATAAAATAAAATTTAAGTTGATATAAAATAGCATTAAATGAATGAATGAATGAATTTCTATTTTTCAGGACTAGGAAAATACATCATATCCTATTTTAATGTATACAATTGTTTCATGCATAAAATCTGAAGAATATAATTTCCAATGTCATATTCAAAATGTTATAAAACTATAAATCTGCTTTTTTTCCTAGTTATTTTATTTGAAATTTGAAACACACAATACTGATATTTTAAATATATGTCAAATCCTTTGAATAATAATATAATACATGATAACTTATTGTTATCTGTTTTTGAAATCCACATTACTTAGCCCCGCAATTGTCCCAATAATTGAAGTATGGCAAGTCAAAAAATGACTAATCTTCAAAGCTAACTTAAATCTTGTTTTGACTTAAAATTTTCTAATTGTTCAATGTAATTGTCCACTAATTTGAACACCATGGCATTCATCATTTGCCTAGAGTTATGGTGTTTATGCTTGTATAATTTCTCTGACATCTTCTCCCTTGTAAATTTATGTTACTAATGCACAGTAACATTAAATTGAAAAATTTAGGAGTACATAAAAATAGCAAAATGTTTTACAAAGGTATATAAAGCTTGTAAAGGAAACATATGAGTTAAGATATTGTAGAAACTGTATATTAGCAGAAAACGTTGGGATAAGCAATTTTGATCTTTACTGAAGAAGATAACATTCAAACATGTTTAAGTGACTCTGTTAAAGGAATAAAAAATGTAAGAGAACAAAAGATGTTAGGACTAATTTTATGATTGATTTTGAACAGAGGAAATAATTTAACAATTATCATATGGTTTCACTTACTTATGGAGCCTAAGAAATAACACAGATGACATGGGGAAATGGAGAGGAGAAATGAGTTGGGGGAAACTGGAGGGGGAGACAAACCATGAGAGACTGTGGACTGTAAGAAACAAAGTGAGGATTTTGGAGGGGAAAAGGATGGGGATTTGAGTGAGCCTGGTGGTGGGTATTCAGGAGAGGACGTATTGCATGGAGCACTGAGTATGGTGCATAAACAATGAATTTTGGAACACAAAAAAATAAAATTATATTAAACTAAATGTAAAAAAATTCATACACCTGTATATTCATACATATCTGCACATATTTACATCATAGCAAATATACTTTAAAAATGGTCACATTAGTAATAAACCTTACTTCTATATTTATCACTTATTTATTATAAACAAATTGTTTTCTATTATTAATAAATTAATGATTAACTTTGATGTTAACCTTTTTTCAAAACAAGAGTTTTACTTGTGTTTGCCTATTTTTGCTTTGTAAGATAAATAAAAGAAACGAGTCATAAAATTAGGCTTCTAAATTTGATATTGATTTGTAAAAAGAAAAAATATTATAAGATAAATGATCATTTATTGTAAAAGGTAAATATTTAAAAGGATAGTATATCCAGATCATCATTCTTCTGAGATTTTCACAGCCTTTTAGGCTGTGAAATAAAATCTCACCTTACAAATTTAACCATGAAAAATCCAATAACTCATTTTCCTTACATTTTCCATCATATAAAAGTGTATAAACAACTCTGTTAGAAAATTTGCAGCTTTATAACTTGCAAAGTTCATTTGCAATAAAACCAATGAATTTTGACCAAAAAATTAAGATTTTTTCTATTAAATGTGCATTTTATTGGATTAACATGCTATCCCTTGTCTCATTTTTTTCACTGTCAAATTTACATCCACATGTAAATTTATTTGTCCTGTAAACAGTTATTATTAAAAATAAATATTGCATTTGAACTTGAAGATGAATTTTCAATTATAGATCTAAATTATATGTGTGTGTGTTTGTGTGTGTGTGTGTATAGGACTCCAAGCTGATGAGTAATTTCCAGGAAGTGTCACCACTTTATTTATGTTTTTAAGGATTTTATTTTTTATTTGACAGAGAGAGAGAGAGACAGAGAGGGAACACAAGCAGGGGGAGTGGGAGAGGGAGAAGCAGGCTCCCCTCTGAGCAGGGAACCTGATGTGGGACTCAATCCCAGAACCATGGGATCATGACCTGAGCCAAAGGCAGACACTTAAGGACTGAACTACCCAGCACCCTTAACCATTTTATTTTGAGCAAGTTACAGCTTTTACCCTAATGAAGTTGTTGGGGAGAATACCTGATCTTAGTACAAAAGATAATTTCAAAAATTAGCAAGACAAATCTAAAAATGATACCATTTACTATCAGACTATCAGTTTCTTAATTTCAATTATATATATATAGATAGACAGATAGCAGGTCTTTCTTCAATTTTTCATTTTTTATTAACATATAAAGTATTATCACCCCAGGGGTACAGGTCTGTGAATCACCAGGTTTATACACTTTACAGTACTCACCATAGCACATACCTTCCCCAACATCCATAACCCAACCACCCTATCCCTACCCCCTCCACCTGGCAACCCTCTGTTTGTTTTGTGAGTTTAAGAGTCTCTTATGGTTTGTCTCCCTACCAATCCCATCTTGTTTCATTTTATCCTTCCCTACCCCCAACCCCCCACTTTGCCTCTCAACTTACTCATATCAGGGAGATCATATGATAATTGTCTTTCTCTGATTGACTTACTTCGCTCGGCATAATACCTTCTAGTTCCATCCACGGCATCATAAATGGCAAGATTTCATTTCTTTTGATGGCTGCATAGTATTCCATTGTGTGTGTGTGTGTCTGTATGTGTGTGTATACATGTATGTATATACATACCACTTCTTCTTTAGCCATTCCTATGTTGATGGACATCCAGGTTCTTTCCATAGTTTGGCTATTGTGGACTTTACTGCTATAAACATTTATGTGAACATGCCCCTTTGGATCACTATGTTTGTATCTTTAGGGTAAATCACAGTAGTGCAATTGCTGGGTCATAGGGTAGCTCTATTTTCAACTTTTCGAGGAACCTCCATACTGCTTTCCAGAGTGGTTTCCATGGTCTCAGGGTCCTGGGATCAAGTCCCAGATCGGGCTCTCTGCTCAGCAGGGAGGCTGCTTCCTCCTCTCTCTCTGCCTGCCTCTCTGCCTACTTGTGATCTCTCTCTGTCAAATAAATAAAAATAAAATCTAAAAAAAAAAAAAGGCTTTAATGCCTTGGGATTCTTTATAGCACAAGGGGAAACACCTTGGCAAAACATACCCAATCATTAATAAATATTAAAAAAAAAAAAAGGGTTTGATCCCTGGGGTGGGGGGGAGTTGGAGCGATACAGAGCTAGCGGGGCTGCAGGACCCACTGTAGACCCGAGCACGTGGGGGCGTGGCTGCCCCGGGGGCATGGCCCGGGTGGGGGCGGGGCATAGCGGGTGCACTGTCCCCGCGAGGGCGTGCTGGCTGGCCGGTGGCAGGCCCGCAGTGGCGCAGCGTCCTGCTTGCGCAAGGGGCCGAGGGCAATTGCCGCCTCTTCAGGCCCTGCCGGGCGTCAGTGGCACCAGCCTGGCCGGCTTCGCCTTCAACTGGGGACTGGAGATCAAAACTCGTTCTGTGGAGCAGACGTTGCTCCCGCTGGTCTCTCAGCATCTTTACACCTGGTCACCAGTCTCCTGCTTAAGCATGTTCAGTGATGGGGAGCCTGTAGCTGTTCCATAGAATTTTAAATGCTGTCTCGTCTCCATCCCAGCCCTGCAAATATTTGAAAATAGCAGTCATACATGTCCCTAGATTCCTGTTATGCTGATTAAATAAATAGCCCTTTTTTTAAAGGGCTAGCATCTGTCATTTCCTGACTTGTTCATTTTAGCCAATCTGACTAGTGTGAGGTGGTATCTCACTGTGATTTTGATTTGTATGTCCCTGATGTTGAGCAATATGGAGCACTTTTTCATGTGTCTGTTGGCAATCTGAATGTCTCCTTTGCAGAAATATCTTTCATGTTGTCTACCCATTTCTTGACTGGATTATTTGTTCTTGGGGTGTTGAGTTTGTTAAGTTCTTTATAGACTTTGGATGCTAGCCTGTTATCTGATATGTCATTTGCAAATATTTTCTCCCATTCTGTCAGTTGACTTTTGGTTTTATTAACTTTTTTTTTTCCCTGTGCAAAACTTTTAATCTTGATGAAGTCCCAATAGTTCATTTTTGCCCTTGCTTCCCTTGCCTTTGGTGATGTTTCTAGGAAGAAGTTGCTGTGGCTGAGGTCGAAGAGGTTGCTGCCTATGTTCTCCTCAAGGATTTTGAAGGATTACTCTCTCACATTGAGGTCTTCCATCCATTTGGAGTCTATTTTTGTGTGTGGTGTAAGGGAAATGGTCCATTTTCATTCTTCTTCATGTGGCTGTTCAATTTCCCAAAAACATTTTTTGAATAGACCTGTCTTTTTTCCAGTGGACATTCTTTCCTGCTTTGTCAAAGATTAGTTGACCATACAGTTGAGGGTCTATTTGTGGGCTCTCTATTCTGTTTCACTGATCTATGTGTTGGTTTTTTGCTGTACCACACTGTCTTGAGGATGACAGCTTTGTAACAGAGCTTGAAGTCTGGAATTGTGATGCCACCAACTTTGGCTTTCTTTATTAACATTCCTATGGCTATTTGGGGTATTTTATGGTTCCATATAAGTTTTAGGATTATTTGTTCCATTTCTTTAAAAAAAATGATGGTATATAGACAGGAATTGCATTAAACATATAGATTGCATAGGTATTATAGACATTTTCACAATATTTCTTCTTCCAGTCCATGAGCATAGAACATTTTTCCATTTCTTTGTGTCTTCCTCAAATTATTTCATGAGTAATTTATAGTTTTCTGAGCATAGCTTCTTTACCTCTTTGGTTAGGTTTATTAGAGCAACCTTACAGTTTTGGGTACAACTGTAAATGGGATTAACTTCTTAATTTCTCTTTCTTCTGTCTAGTTGTTGGTGTACACAAATGCAACTGATTTCTGTCCATTTATTTTATATCCTGACACTTTACTGAATCCCTGTACAAGTTCTAGCAGATTTGGAATGGTGTTGTTTGGGTTTTCTGCATACAGTATCATATCATCTACAAAGAGTCATAGTTTGACTTCTTCTGTGCCAATTTGGATGCTTTAATTTCTTTTTGTTGTCTGATTGCTGAGGCTAGGACTTCTAGTACTATGTTGAATAGCAGTGGTGATAATGGACATCCCTGTTGTGTTCCTGACCTTAGTGGAAAAGCTCTCAGGTTTTCTCCATTGAATTATATTTGCGGTAGGTTTTTCATAGATGGCTTTGATGATATTGAGGTATGTACCCTCTATGCCTACACTTTGCAGAGTTTTAATCCAGAAAGGATGCTGTACTTCATCAAATACTTTTTCAGCACCTATTGAGAGTATCATATAGTTCTTGTTCCTTGTTTTATTAATGTATTAAAACACCTTGATTGACTTGTGGATGTTGAATCAGGTTTGCAGCCCTGGAATAAATCCCACTTGGTTGTGGTGAATAATCCTTTTAATGTGTTGGATTCTATTGGCTAGTATGTCAGTGAGAATTTTCGCATCTGTGTTCATCAAGGATATTGGTCTGTAATTCTGTTTTTGATAGGGTCTTTTTCTGGTTTGGGGATCAAGGTAATGCTGCCCTCAAAAAATGAATTTAGGAGTTTTCCTTCCATTATTATTTTTTGGAACCATTTCTGGAGAATAGGAAATAATAATTCTTCTTTAACCGCTTGGTAGAATTACCCTGGGATGCCATCTGGCCCTGGGCTCTGGTTTGTTGGGAGATTTTTGATGACTGCTTCAATATCCTTACTGGTGATAGGTCTGTTCAGGTTTTCTATTGCATCCTGCTTCAGTTGTAGTAGTTTATAGGTCTCTAGGAATGCATCCATTTCTTCCAGATTGTCAAATTTACTGGCGTATAGTTGCTCATAATATGTTTTTATAATTGCTTGTATTTCTTTGGTGTTGGTTGTGATCTATCCTCTTTCAGTCATGGTTTTATTAGTTTGGGTCCTTTCTCTTTTCTTTTTGATAAGTCGGGCCAGAGGCTTATTGATCCTATTAATTTTTTCAAAGAGCCAGCTCCTTGTTTCATTGATTTGTTCCATTGCTTTTTCGGTTTCTATTTCATTATTATTATTTCTATTCTTTATTATGATCTTTATTATTTCTATTCTCCTGATGGGTTTAGGCTTTCTTTGTTGTTCTTTCTCCAGCTCCATTAGGTGTACTGTTAGGTTGTGTACTTGAGACCTTTCCTGTTTCTTAAGAAAGGGTTGTATCACTATATAATCTCCTCTCAGGACAGCCTTTGCTGTGATCCAAAGACTATGAACAGTTGTGTTTTTATTTTCATATTTTTTTTCAATTCTTCTTTAGTTTCCTGGTGGACCCCTTCATTCTTTAGTAAGATGCTCTGTAGCCCCAATGTATTTGAGTTCTTCCCAACTTTCCTCTTGTGATTAATTTCTAGCTTCGGAGCATTGTGTTTTGAAAATATGCAGGGAATGATCCCAAACTTTTAGTACCAGTTGAGACATGATATGATCCAGGATGTGATCTCTTCTGGAGAATGTTCCATGTGCACTAGAGAAGAATGTGTGTTCTGCGGCTTTGGGGTGAAATGTTCTGAATATATTTGTGATGTCCATCTGGTCCAGTGTGTCATTTAAGGCCTTATTTCCTTGTTGACCTTTTGCTTGGATGATCTGTCCATTTCAGAGAGGAGGTTGTTGAAGTCCCCTACAATTATTGTATTATTGTTGATGTGTTTCTTTGATTTTGTTATGAATTGGTTAATATGGTTGCCTGTTCCCATGTTAGAGGTTAAAATTGTTTGATCTTCTTGTTGGATAGACCCTTTAAGTATGATATAGCATCTTTCCTTATCTCTTATTATAGTCTTTGGCTTAAAATCTAAATGATCTGATATAAGGATTGCCACCCCAGCTTTCTTTTGATGGCCATTAGCATGATAAATGGTTTTGCACCCCCTCACTTTAAATCTAGAGGTGACTTAGGGTCTAAAATGAGTTTCTTGCAGACAGCATATAGATGGGTTTTGCTTTTTTCCATTCTGATACCCTGTGTCTTTTGATTGGGCATTTAGCCCATTAACATTCAGGGTAACTATTGAGAGATATGAATTTAGTGTCATTGTATTGCCTGTAAGGTGACAGTTACTGTATATTGTCTCTGTTTCTTTCTGATCTACCACTTGTAGGCTCTCTCTTTGCTTAGAGGACCCCTTTCAATATTTCCTGTAGAGCTGGTTTGGTGTTTGCAAATTCTTTCAGTTTTTGTTTGTCCTGGAAGCTTTTAATCTCTCCTTCTATTTTCAATGATAGCCTAGCTGGATATAGTATTCTTGGCTGCATGTTTTTCTCGTTTAGTGCTCTGAAAATATCATGCCAGCTCTTTCTTACCTGCCAGGTCTCTGTGGATAAGTCAGCTGCCAATCTAATATTTTTACCATTGTATGTTACAGACTTTTTTTCCCAGGCTGCTTTCAGGATTTTCTCTTTGTCACTAAGACTTGTAAGTTTTATTATTAGAATATGGGGTGTGGACCTAATTTTATTGATTTTGAGGGGGATTCTCTGTTCTTTCTGGATTTTGATGCCTATTCCCTTTGCCATACTAGGGAAATTCTCTACAATAATTAACTCCAATATACATTCTGCCCCCCTTTCTCTCTCTTCTTCTTCTGGAATCCCAATTTTTCTAATATTGTTTAGTCTTATGGTATCACTTATTTCTCAAATTCTCCCCTCATGGTCCAGTAGTTGTTTGTTTCTCTTTTGCTCACCTTCTTTATTCTTCATCATTTGGTCTTTTATACCACTAATTCTCTCTTCTGTCTCATTTATCCTAGCAGTAAGAGCCTCCATTTTTTATTATACCTCATTAATAGCTTTTTTGATTTCAGCTCGGTTAGATTTTATTTCTTTTATTTCTCCAGAAAGGGATTTTATTTCTCCAGACAGGATTTCTCTACTATCTTCAATGACTTTTTTGACCCCAGCTAGCACCTTGGAAATTGTCATTCTGAATTCTTGATCTTATATACTACCAACATCCGTATTGAATAGGTCCCTAGCCATCAGTACTGCCTCTTGTTGTTGCTTTTGTTTTTGTTTTTGTTTTTTTGCTGTTTGTTTGTTTGTTTTTGTTTTTTTTGTGTGTGAGTTTTTCTGCCTTGTTAGTTTATCCAGTGAAGAATATATTAACAAGAGAATAGAATACTTTAAGAAAGTGGTCAATTTTCTGTTTCTAGAACTCCTGCTACCTGATGTCATCTCAGCCTGCTACTCCTCCACCATCCTGGAGCCTCCTCAATTTAAATTATATTTCAGCACAATGTAAAAATGACAACACATTGTATTTCTTCTCACTGCAAATTATTATTTTATATTATTATTCAGTATCAAAAGCCCTTAACCAAAATGATTTGCTATTGAAGAAACATCTAATTTTGAATACTTTAGAAAATATAGTAGCCATGAGCCTTTATGGAATGTTGTATCTTTTAAACTTAAATTTTTTCACAATAATGACTACTAGAACTTTCAATCAATTTACATTTATAGATATATTTTGTAAAGAAGAAAGCTTTGAAAAAAGTTTTTATGGAATATTCTCACTTTTTTGGTAGTCCATTGGATTATGTGGAGTTCTTAGGTCATGCGTGCAAATATGAAAAGGATAAAAAGATTCCTTAAAAGGGCTTGCTGGTTAAGTTAGACAATTGAGTAAGATTACAAAAGAGTAATGACAAGGTGATATATATTATAAGAACTCAATAGAAAAAGAAAGGAATGTAGATATTAAAATAAAAAACTGGAAAATAAAACATAAAAATGCTAGACTCAAACATGAAATATATATCCAATTATCTTTGCAGAAAAGAAAAAATAATTTCTGTGACTAATAATTTCTGTGACTAACTGAACAACTCTGACCACCACTTGGAAAAGAGTGAATTAATCAAAATAAGAAAATATTAACTCAATCTAATGGAGTCATCTAAGTATTAACAATGACAATATAAATAATTATAGCAATAATAAAATGATGATCGCAACATTAAAAAATAATGGTCATATGTAAAACACCTTGAAATATGAGTTCTAAAATGATGATCGATGTAAAATTGACTTTTTTATAGTTAAGGTTTTAACAGCACATAGCGTGATAAAGAATAAAAAAGCTTTTTCTTTTAAAATTGATTACAGTAGAGACTAGAAAATTGCATTTACATATTTTGATTTGCAATTTGGAAAAAAATGAAAAAGTTAATATTAATTAATCCCCCTAAAATTTGTAGATGTTTCACCAAATTGTTACAGAAGTTGAGAATCAGAACTTTGGAAGAATCTTAATGTAATGGAAGAATTATAGATATGGTGTCAAAAATATAGATTTTATTTGAGTCCCGATTCAGTGTCTCAGTAGGCATGTGATGCTTGTTATTTAAACAAATATATTAAGCTTTAGATTTCTCATAGCAATCCATATTGTGCTTTGGGAGAGTTCTGGTTATTATAAGTGAGTAACCCACCAGCTCCTGAATAAATGATAGACATTGCTAGAATTATTATCATTTTATTATTATCCTAATACTACTATTTTTCATTTGTATTCCCATCCTCCAGAACTCTACCAAAAGCACTCAGGGAAAAAAAGCTCCTGAAAGCAAACCTGAGCAGATTAAGGTTAAAAAATCTAATTAAATTATGTTTTGCCACAGGAGGAGTGAAGATGGTGGAGAAGTAGCAGGCTGAGACTACTTCAGCTAGCAGGAGATCAGCTAGATAGCTTATCTAAAGATTGCAAACACCTGCAAATCCATCGGCAGATCGAAGAGAAGAAGAGCAATTCTAGAAACAGAAAAACAACCACTTTCTGAAAGGTAGGACCGGCGGAGAAGTGAATCCAAAGTGACGGGAAGATAGACCCCGGGAGGAGGGGCCGGCTCCCAGCAAGCGGCAGAGCAACGGAGCACAAAATCAGGACTTTTAAAAGTCTGTTCAGCTGAGGGACATCACTCCAGAGGCTAAACCGGGGTGAAGCCAACACGGGGTCAGCATGGCCTCAGGTCCCGCAGGGTCACAGAAGGATCGGGGGTGTCTGAGTGTCGCAGAGCTTGCGGGTATTGGAACAGGAAAGCCGGCTACAGAGACAGAGCCGACAGTAAGCTCACAGCTCAGGGTTACCTTGAAGCAGTCGCAGGCTCAGTGAGCTCAGAGTGCTGCCGGAGGTCAGGCAGACGGGAGATACTGGGCGCTGTTCTCTGAGGGTGCACTGAGGAGTGGGGCACCAGGCGCTCGGCTCCACTAGGCCGGAGACCAGGAGGCTGCCATTTGTATTCCCATCCTCCAGAACTCTACCAAAAGCACTCAGGGAAAAAAAGCTCCTGAAAGCAAACCTGAGCAGATTACTCAGTCCGGCCCCTGGTAAGTGCAGTGCAATTCTGCCTGGGGCAAGGACACTTGAGAATCACGAAACCAGGCCCCTCTCCCAGAAGATCAACAAGAATCCAGCCAAGACCAAGTTCACCTACCAAGGAGTGCGGTTTCAATACCAAGGAGAGCAGCAGAATTCCAGGGGAGGAGAAAGCAAAGCACAGAACTCATGGCTTTTTCCGTGTGATTTTTCAGTCTTGCAGTTAATTTAATTTTTTTTCTTTTTCATTTTTTTCTCTTCTTCTGCTAAAATTTTTTTTAACTTTTACCCTTTTCTTTTTTAATGTTTTTTACTAGTTTATCTAATATATATATTTTTTCTTTTTTATACTTTACTTTATTCGTTTTCTTTTTTTAATTCTTTTCTTTTTTTTTTCTTTCTTTTTGAACTTCTTCTTATCCCCTTCTCCCCCCTCACGATTTGGGATCTCTTCTGATTTGGTTAAAGCATATTTTCCTGGGGTTGTTGCCACTCTTTTAGTATTTTACTTGCTCCTTCATATACTCTTATCTGGACAAAATGACAAGGTGGAAAAATTCACCATGAAAAAAAGAACAAGAGGCAGTACCAAAGGCTAGGGACCTAATCAATACAGACATTGATAATATGTCAGATCTAGAGTTCAGAATGACAATTCTCAAGGTTCTAGCCGGGGTCAAAAAAGGCATGGAAGATATTAGAGAAACCCTCTCGGGAGATATAAAAGCCTTTTCTGGAGAAATAAAAGAACTAAAATATAACCAAGTTGAAATTAAAAAAAAGCTATTAATGAGGTGCAATAAAAAATGGAGCCTCTCACTGCTAGGATAAATGAGTCAAAAGAAAGAATTAGTGATATAGAAGAAATGACAGAAAATAAAGAAGCTGTGCAAATGAGGGACAAACAGCTACTGGACCACGAGGGGAGAATTTGAGAGATAAGTGACACCATAAGATGAAACAACATTAGAATAATTGGGATTCCAGAACAAGAAGAAAGAGAGAGGGGAGAAGAAGGTGTACTGGAGAGAATTATTGGGGAGAATTTCCCCAATATGGCAAAGGAAACGAGCATCAAAATTCAGGAGGTTCAGAGAATGACCTTCAAAATCAAAGAGAATAGGCCCACACCCCATAACCTAATAATAAAACTTACAAGTCTTAGTGACAAACAGAAAATCCTGAAAGCAGCCTGGGAAAAAAAGTCTGTAACATACAATGGTAAAAATATTAGATTTATTTATTTAATTTTTTTTTTAAAGATTTTATTTATTTATTTGACAGAGAGAAATCACAAGTAGATGGAGAGGCAGGCAGAGAGAGAGAGAGGGAAGCAGGCTCCCTGCTGAGCAGAGAGCCCGATGCGGGCCTCGATCCCAGGACCCTGAGATCATGACCTGAGCCGAAGGCAGCGGCTTAACCCACTGAGCCACCCAGGCGCCCGGTAAAAATATTAGATTGGCAGCTAACTTATCCACAGAGACCTGGCAGGTAAGAAAGAGCTGGCATGATATTTTCAGAGCACTAAACGAGAAAAACAAGCAGCCAAGAATACTATATCCAGCTAGGCTATCATTGAAAATAGAAGGAGAGATTAAAAGCTTCCAGGACAAACAAAAACT
This sequence comes from Mustela nigripes, assembly GCF_022355385.1. Taxonomy (NCBI): domain Eukaryota; kingdom Metazoa; phylum Chordata; class Mammalia; order Carnivora; family Mustelidae; genus Mustela; species Mustela nigripes. The sequence continues at coordinate 191,078,317 of NC_081557.1, read as the reverse complement.
GAAAGAATTTGCAAACACCAAACCAGCTCTACAGGAAATCTTGAAAGGGGTCCTCTAAGCAAAGAGAGAGCCTACAAGTGGTAGATCAGAAAGAAACAGAGACAATATACAGTAACTGTCACCTTACAGGCAATACAATGGCACTAAATTCATATCTCTCAATAGTTACCCTGAATGTTAATGGGCTAAATGCCCAATCAAAAGACACAGGGTATCAAAATGGATAAAAAAACAAAACCCATCTATATATTGCCTCCAAGAAACTCATTTTAAGCCCGAAGACACCTCCAGATTTAAAATGAGGAGGTGGAAAAGAATTTACCATGCTAATGGACATCAGAAGAAAGCAGGAGTGGCAATCCTTATAACAGATCAATTAGATTTTAAGCTGAAGACTATAATAAGAGATGAGGAAAGACACTATATCATACTCAAAGGGTCTGTCCAACAAGAAGATATAACAATTTCAAATATCTATGCCCCCAATGTGGGAACAGCCAACTACATAAACCAATTAATAACAAAATCAAAGAAACACATAGACAATAATACAATAATAGTAGGGGACTTTAACACTCCCCTCACTGAAATGGACAGATCATCCAAGCAAAAGATCAACAAAGAAATAAAGGCCTTAAACGACACACTGGACCAGATGGACATCACAGATATATTCAGAACATTTCATCCCAAAGCAACAGAATACACATTCTTCTCTAGAGCACATGGAACATTCTCCAGAATAGATCACTTCCTCAGTCCTAAATCAGGACTCAACCGGTATCAAAAGATTGGGATCATTCCCTGCATATTTTCAGACCACAATGCTCTGAAGCTAGAACTCAACCACAAAAGGAAGTTTGGAAAGAACCCAAATACATGGATACTAAACAGCACCCTTCTAAAGAATGAATGGGTCAACCGGGAAATTAAAGAAGAATTGAAAAAAAATCATGGAAACAAATGATAATGAAAATACAACGGTTCAAAATCTGTGGGACACAACAAAGGCAGTCCTGTGAGGAAAATAGAAAGTGGTACAAGCCTTTCTCAAGAAACAACAATGGTCTCAGGTACACAACCTAACCCTACACCTGAAGGAGCTGGAGAAAGAAAAAGAAAGAAACCCTAAGCCCAGTAGGAGAAGAGAACTCATAAAGATCAGAGCAGAAATCAATGAAATAGAAACCAAAAAAAAAAAAAAAAAACTAGAACAAATCAACGAAACTAGGAGCTGGTTCTTTGAAAAAATTAATAAAATTGATAAACCACTGGCCAGACTTATCAAAAAGAAAAGAGAAAGGACCCAAATAAATAAAATCATGAATGAAAGAGGAGAGATCACAACTAACACCAAAGAAATACAAACTATTATAAGAACATACTATGAGCAACTCTCCGCCAACAAATTGGACAATTGGGAAGGTATGGATGCATTCCTAGAAACATATAAACTACTAAAACTGAACCAGGAAGAAATGGAAAGCCTGAACAGACCGATAACCAGTAAGGAGATTGAAAAAGTCATTAAAAATCCCAAAAAAACAGAAGCCCAGGGCCAGACGGCTTCCCGGGGGAATTCTACCAAACATTTAAAGAAGAACCAATTCCTATTCTCCTGAAACTGTTCCAAAAAATAGAAATGGAAGGAAAACTTCCAAACTCATTTTATGAGGCCAGCATCACCTTGATCCCAAAACCAGACAAGGATCCCATCAAAAAAGAGAGCTATAGACCAATATCCTTGATGAACACAGATGCGGAAATACTCACCAAAATACTAGCCAATAGGATTCAACAGTACATTAAAAGGATTATTCACCACGACCAAGTGGGATTTATTCCAGGGCTGCAAGGTTGGTTCAACATCTGCAAATCAGTCAATGTGATACAACACATCAATAAAAGAAAGAACAAGAACCATATGATACTCTCAATAGATGCTGAAAAAGCATTTGACAAAGTACAGCATCCCTTCCTGATCAAAACTCTTCAAAGTGTAGGGATAGAGGGCACATACCTCAATATCATCAAAGCCATCTATGAAAAACCCACCGCAAATATCATTCTCAATGGAGAAAAACTGAAAGCTTTTCCGCTAAGGTCAGGAACCTGGTAGGGATGTCCATTATCACCACTGCTATTCAACATAGTACTAGAAGTCCTAGCCTCAGCAATCAGACAACAAAAGGAAATTAAAGGCATCCAAATCGGCAAAGAAGAAGTCAAATTATCACTCTTCGCAGATGATATTATACTATATGTGGAAAACCCAAAAGACTCCACTCCAAAACTGCTAGAACTTGTACAGGAATTCAGTAAAGTGTCAGGATATAAAATTAATGCACAGAAATCAGTTGCATTTCTCTACACCAACAACAAGACAGAAGAAAGAGAAGTTAAGGGGTCAATCCCATTTACAATTGCACCCCAAACCATAAGATACCTAGGAATAAACCTAACTAAAGAGGCTTTAAAGAGGCTAATAAACAGTTCAACTAAAGAAAGTGTTACAAATATTAATCATTGTTCACCTGTTAATATACCTCCAAGATATCCAAATCAAATTGACAGTACAGTAAGATACTGGCAATCCAAATCACAATAGATATTCTAATACATCTTTTTCAGTTTTTAATATATCAAGTAAGCCAAAATCAAACATATGTATATTTTTTCCTACTTAATGAAAAACTTTACTGTAGTGTACATCAAGTTTGATCAAATTTTTGCTTTATTAAAATTCATAACCTTCATGGTTTTTTTAAAGATTTTATTTATTTATTTGACAGTCAGAGATTACTTGTAGGCTGAGAGGCAGGCAAGGAGAAAGAAGGAGGAAGCAGGCTCCCTCCTGTGCAGAGAGCCCAATGCGGGGCTCGATCCCAGGACCCTGGGATCATGACCTGAGCTGAAGGTAGAGACTTTAACCCACTGAGCCACCCAGATGCCCACCTTCATGTTTTTTTTGACATTCCTAAGGATCTATACTACAGAAAAAAAAAAAGAACTAAATTGCAACTTTTGGGGAACCTTCTCTATGTACAGTGAAGGCATAATGTGAGAAAAAATCTGAAACAACTTTTTATTCATCTATTAAGAAGTATGTTATAATTTGTGAAAAAGTTATAGAATGATTGAAACTTGGCATGTTTATTTTACAAGAATAACTTTAAAAGCTCTTTCAGTCCTATCATGAAGAAATTTTGTAGCATTTTGATCAGGTTGTTTCCTTTTCCTCATAAGAGAGAGATAGAGGGACAGAGACAGAGATGGAGAGAGAGAGAGAAAAAAAGAGAGAAATTTGAAGAGAGAAGCCTAAGGCCAAAGAGTGACTTTACAAAAGTGTGGAGAAAAATATAATAACATATTCTATGAAAATTTTTGTTATTTATTATTATCTTAAGAAAGTATAAGGCCACTACACTGTTTTCTTAGTTCCGTTCATAAATTAGATATTATCTCATCTAAATTGACTTAATATTTGAAATCATATAACTGAATTTTCAGATATTATGGAGGCTAAACTACGGATGGTTACAATGGAAGTATTTTTTAAAAACTCTCATGATGTCTTCTATCTATTATTATTATTATTATTATAGTTTTTTGCATCCTTTAACCAAAGTTTTTCTATATCTCCTTCATATTTTCAAAAATTACTGAAAAATTTTCACTGGACAAAGTGGCAACAAATCTGATAGATACTTAATGAATCACTATATGATTCCTTATTAGTAAATAGACCACAGCATAATGTAGAACAAGTGAAGACAAGTGGACCATTAGTATTAAAGAAACAAAAAGTAATATCAGAAGAGATCCCAAATTGCTAAGGAAATGTTGAAAAAGGAAAACAAAATTGGGGGCATCATGTTGCCAGATTTCAAGCTACAGTACAAAGCTGTGATCACCAGGACAGTATGGTACTGGCATAAAAACAGACACATAGACCAGTGGAACAGAGTAGAGAGCCCAGGTATGGACCCTCAACTTTATGGTCAAATAATCTTCAGCAAAGCAGGAAAAAATATCCAGTGGGCAGGGGGAACAGTCTCTACAATTAATGGGGTTGAGAAAATTGGACAGCAACGTGTAGAAGAATGAAACTTGACAATTCTCTTACACAATACACAAAGATAAACTTGAAATGGATAAAAGACCTCAACATGAGGCAGGAATCCATCAGAATCCTAGAGGAGAACATAGGCAGTCCAGTAAACCTCTTTGACATCGGCCACAACAACTTCTTTCAAGATATGTCTCCAAAGGCAAAGGAAACAAAAGTGAAAATGAATTTTTGGGACTTCATCAAGATCAAAGCTTCTACACAGCAAAGTAAACAGTCAACAAAACAAAGAGGCAACCCACAGAATGGGAGAAGATATTTGCAAATGACTATACAGAAGAAGGACTGATATCCAGGATCTATAAAGAACTCCTCAAACTCAACACACACAAAACAGATAATCATATAAAAAAGTGGACAGAAGATATGAACAGACACTTCTCCAATGACATACAAATGGTTGTCAGATACATGAAAAAATGTTCATCATCACTAGCCATCATGGAGATTCAAATTAAAACCACATTGAGATACCACCTGACACCAGTTAGAATGGCCAAAATTAGCAAGACAGGAAACGTGTGTTGGAGGAGATTTGGAGAAAGGGGAACCCTCTTATACTGTTGGTGGGAATGCAAGTTGGTGCAGCCACTTTGGAGAACAGTGTGGAGATTCCTCAAGAAATTAAAAATAGAACTTCCCTATGACCCTGCCATTGCACTCCTGGGTATTTACACTAAAGATACAGATGTAGTGAAAAGAAGGGCCATCAGTACACCAATGTTTATAGCAGCAATGGCCATGGTCGCCAAACTGTGGAAATCACCAAGATGCCTTTCAACAAACGAATGGATAAGGAAGATGTGGTGCATATATACTATGGAATATTAAGCCTCCATCATAAAGGATGAATACGCAACTTTTGTATCAATATAGAAGGGACTGGAAGAGATTATGCTGAGTGAAATAAATCAAGCAGAGAGGGTCAATTATCATATGGTTTTGCTGATTTGTGGAGCATAAGGAATAACATGGAAAACATGGGGAGATAGAGAGGAGAAGTGAGTTGGGGGAAAGTGGAGGGGGACATGAACCATGAGAGATTATGGACTCTGAGGAATAAACTGAGGGTTTTGGTGGGGAGAGGGGTGGGAGGTTGAGTGAGCCTGGTGGTGGGTATTATGGAGGGCATGTACTGCATGGAGTACTGGGTGTGGTGCATAAACAATGAATTCTGGAACACTGAAAAGAAATTTAAAAAATAAATTACAAATTTTTAAACAGTAACAAATTTCTATTCATTTCTCAATAAATATTACTTTTCATTTAGTTTTGAAAAATGTGAAATGTTATAAAAATTTAATATGTTTAGCAATCTGAGGGAAAGATATAAATATTAGTTTATAATTGTTAGCATATCTTAATGTCAAAAAAGTGCAGTTCCTTTGTGTAATGAAATAGAACTCAAAAATAAGATAAAGCAATTAACAAAAAGAGAAATAAGGCTCTAGCTCTAATAACTAGGAATAAATAAGTCAAAACCAGTACAACTTTGCTACTGATAGAAAATTTGGGAGAAATGGAAAATTGTGGAGGAAGATTACTTCTCTTAGTAGTAAGGGGGAATAAAGGATTATGAAAGGAATGAACATTGGTCACAAGCCAGTAGTGACAAGATTGATTACTGAATGCATCCCATGTGGTAGCCTGCATAAGAAACTTGCAGTGTGCTCATATCTCAATTCTTGCAACCAGAGGAGTATTACCTTATATGGCAAGAGTATTACCTTATATGCAGATGTGATTAAGCTAAGGATCTTGAGATTATACTAGATCTTTCAGATGGGGCCTAATATAATCATAGTGACCTTATAAGATGGAGGCAGAGAGAAATTTGACTATAATGAAGGAGATGCTGAAAGCAAAGACTGGACTCATGTGGCCAGGAGCCAAGGAGTGTGATAGCCTTTAGAAGTGGAAGAGGCCAGAAATAGATTCTCTACCAGAATTCTCTAGGAGGAACACAAACCTGATGACACTTTGATTTTAGCTCTCTTAGACTTTCTTTGGATTTCTGTCCTCTAGAACTGTAAGAAAATAAGAAGTTCATGCTGCTTATATCATTGCATTTGTGGTAATTTGTAACAGCGGCAACTGGAAAATTACACACCCTGGGACTGATTCTCCTCTTTAGCTTTCACTTCTATAGAAATCTTTGGCAGCCACCCTAAAGCAAGGAAACTGTTCTTCAAGAGAAGCCAAGACAATTGTATATATTATTAGTTATATTTGTTCTAGAAGCAGTTCTTTTATATACCCAGTTATCTACCCTGAGGTCATGGAAAAGAGAAATTGAGAGTAGAACATGCAAAGTACCTTCATTAACTCACCCAAAAATATTCAGTGGAACAGTGTTAATCTATGGTGCAATGGAGAAAAAATACACAGTTCTTCCTCTCATAGAGGAGGAATTTCTTTCTTATAGAGTGTTCTCTATAGAGAACTTTCTTATAGAGTGTTCCTTCTATAAAAGTGTGACTGTTTAAAAGGATAAGTGTGGTGCACCTGATGCATGTTAGTTTTGCTTGCCAAAATAATGGTAAAGGGAGAGAAAAAAGAAAATCCTGTAGCAGGTACATTTCAGAGAGATTTTTCTGGAGACCCTAAGTGGAATTATGTTTAAAAGGAACTATTAAAATGCTTCAGTTTTAGTAATCTAGATTGTTATTCTAATTAACCTATGTACTATGAATGAAAATTTTACTGGCATAAAGCTCAAATCCCTCATTTGCTAAATTTTAATCCACTTAGCCTATCCTATAATGTTGAATCTATTCCATGTGATAAATTCTTTAAATAAATATAAGTAATAAAAACAAATGGAGAACACGTATTTTGAGTCACATTTATAGATTAAACTACCAGCTCTTCCTGTAAAATATTAAATTACATAGTAATGAATGAGTATTTGGAAAATGGGTGTCTTGGTATTAATCATAATTATAATTTTATATGACTTACTCACAGTTATGAAAGTAAAGGTATAGCTATGCTTTTGGTTTTCATTCTAAATGTAAACACATTCAACCACCAAGAGAAAATTATAAAACAAAAATCAATCTTCTTGCTTTTAAAAGCTTTATTTGGAATTTGACATAATGTTAAGAAACTGAAAGAACCAAAATTTGAACAAGTTTATTCATGAAGAAAAACTGTAAAAGGAGAAAGTTTTGCTGGGGGAATAATTAACAGAAAAAGTGATTTAAAAAAATCAATAATACTTTTGATTTTTTATTAGAAGTTACATATCATAACTCAATATTATTTATAATGAGCTTATTCTGTTTCTCAACTTAAACATATGTTTAATCAGGGCTCTTTTACTTCTCTTATGGTAAGTTTTGTTTTGTTTTAATAGTTTTATTTATTTATTTGACAGAGAGAGAGAGAGAGAGATCACAAGTAGGCAGAGAGGCAGGCAGAGAGGGGGAAGCAGGCTCCCTGCTTAGCAGAGATCCCAATGTAGGGATCGATCCAAGGACCCTGAGATCATGACCTGATCTGAAGGCAGAGGCTTAACCCACTAAGCCACCCAGGTGCCCCTCTTATGGGAAGTTTGACTAAAGAAGAGAGACATGGGTGAAAGGAATTTTCTGCATGTATGTCTTAAACTTTTCATATTTGAATTTCTATATTTTCCTTTTTTCTGGCAAATACTGTTACACCTTTCATCAAAGCCAATCAAATTAAGCTGAATTTCTACTTACTTGAGAAAAAAAAAAGTTCAAATATTTATAATATTCTTGATAATAATAATAGTAATGAATTTATCAGATTTTGCAGAGCCAAATAAATAGAAGTTTCTTTAAAATAAATTACTCAAAATAGACTTAAATAAATAATAAGATCACCATGATATGATAAATTACATTTTATAAATGATGGCTAAGTATAAAAATGTGTAATCACCTTATGATATAGTTAATTAAATAAGTATATTATCATTATACTAATAAAATATTTTATTTGTTTATAAATAAATTTATGTTCTTAAAATAATAAAATGTTGTTATTGAATAATAATTTTATAGTGCATTATTGTTATTGCTATTTATTTTCTGAGATGCTTATTAACATTAGTTTACAAGCTGATCCTAATGTTCAGAAATCTCTAACTTATCTCAGGTAATGCAAATCAAAGTACATTGCTCCACGGTCAACATCCCCTAGATAGACATTAGTTTATTTGTTCTAGATCAGTCAATCAATAAAGCAAGGAGAAAGAAATAAAACTGGAGATGTCTCATTCAAATGTGAAGAAGAATAAAGGTGAAATGGATGCAAATCCTTTGCAAACTTTGGAATGTACCTTCCTGAAAAAGGTTATAAGAAAGTAAAAATTTGTTATTTTCTGTTCTGTAAAGTGCATATTTGTCTAGACAAAGACAGAAGTTAGGTCAGTTATTATTTTTAAATACTTTCTATCATTCTGTTTACAAAGAAAGAAAAATTAAAAAGATTTGCAAAACAGTGTTTAAAGTTACAGTTTCTATAATACAACAAAGTGGAAAGGATTACCTGGCAAGAATTCCCAATTTAACTACAAATACATCTACTCTTTCTAACTCTAGGATTTAATTAAATCCCACTTTGATAAATCTCCATGGATACTGAAATATAGTAAAGCAATTTTGTGAGATTGTTTTTAATAAAACTTGAGATGTTTGTCATACACAGTTTATATCTACTAATAGGAAGTATACTTACCCTTTTCTCTGTAAAAAAATCAAGAATTTGGCCAAGCCAATTTCCTAAGGAAGTTTATACATACAGCCTGTGAGGGGTTTATACAAAGAGAAAGAAAAGAAGTCAAGTTGTTGGTGGCTGAGGTAGACTGGCCTGAGATGGCAGGACAACACTGTCAAGGAGTACAAACCATTGGAAAGAGCTTGGACATCACCACCCATAATTTATTAATTGTATAAAGAAATATGTACACTTCAAAGTAGACTGCATGGTCTCTGGAAGTGTGAAGAAATAGAGCTCTTCTTATAGAAAGCATGATTTACAAATCCTGATGTATCACAGATAACAATTTGCATTGGGCTAAGGAATTATTACTTATTTTTTTAAGACTGTAAATATTTTATTAAAATAACTATATTAAAAGACTAGGGTTTTCTATATATTAAAAAAATAAAGTTTAAAGTTTAAAAGCATAAATTATTTAATTCAAAATTGTAATTTAGCTGTATTCTTAAGAAAAAGCTTTTTTCAGATGGCAGTGTTAAACAGTATATTTATTTTTTTCCCATTATTTCCACCAAATAAAAAATGAGCAAAACAATTCTCTTTACTCAATTCTTCAGTACAGAGCTAGCACAGCACAGAACTAGCAGCTAAACACAAATCTACTAGGAATACATTTTTTAATAACTTGTTTATAAATATGGTTTTAGAAACCATATTTTGAAGACAACTCATTAATAAAACGTTTTGACTTAAAGTTTAACAATGTGTCACTATATTTAGCATTTATACAATAACTGAATTATCATAATGTGTGTGTGTATATATATGTATAACATTTATAATTGCATGTTGGGATAAGCTATGTAAAATACAGATTTTTTATCTTACTCTGTTTCTTCACATTTTAAATTAAAAAAATTATGCCCCTTTTCAAGATTATGGTGGAATATATGAGAAATATAGGCAAAGTGTTTAGTAAAATATTTATGTAGAATACATCATAAATAATTGATAGGTGATTTCACTTGAGCCATCACAGTGATGAAGAGGTTCTAAGTTTCAGTAAATATGTTTAAATGATCGAACACAATTCATGTAAGTGAGCTCTTTGAAATTTGGTTCCCCTGATGTTGCAATATAAGTTCCATCTTCTAAAGATGGGAGGCAATTTCATACTGTTTTATTTCCCCTTGAAATGAGACTAGCCAACTAGGTCTCTTTTAGTGTATTATAAACTGACTTACTGATTTGAAATAGGTATCACTTAAATAAATGTTTAGATTAGCAAAACACAGGGTATAGTTTCCTAGCTTTTATGTATTGTATATATACATATATAACTTTACACACACACACACACACACACACATTCTTGATGTATATAGTTTCACTCGTACCTCAAATAATAATCTACTATTTAGGGGCGCCCGGGTGGCTCAGTGGGTTAAAGCCTCTGCCTTCGGCTCGGGTCATGATCCCAGAGTCCTGGGATCGAGCCCCATATCGGGCTCTCTGCTCGGCGGGGAGCCTGCTTCCTCCTCTCTCTCTGCCTGCCTCTCTGCCTACTGGTGATCTCTGTCTGTCAAATAAATAAATAAACAAAATTTAAAAAAAAAAATAATCTACTATTTATATCCCTCTCCTTCTCTCTCTAACATAAGCCTCTAAGTTTTGTTTGCTTGTTTGTTTGTTTGTTTGTTTTTTGTCTATTCTGTTCCCACTTCCTATAAGCCTTACCTGGAACTATTAACATAATTATTATCAGATAATAAAATTATTAAAGCCTAGAAGATAATGTTGGATGCTAAGAAATTGCATTTCAAAAAATTAAATGCAGTGTGAGTATCCTTTGTACTATATATTTCTTTAAAGGCATCTAGAGCACAATTGAATAAGTCAGAAATGCAGCATTATCAAATTATTCACAAGGGTTATTTAACTGATTAGAAGTAATTGAAAATATATTCAAAAGGTTGCAGAGGCATGGCTGATGGCAGTCTGTGTGATCAAAAAGCATGTAACTCCTTTATCAAAAAACTGGAGATTTTAAAGTTGCCTCTTGGTCTTAGCAGTGATTTCTTGGATAAGACATGTAAAGCACAGTCAACAACTTCTTCAACAACTCATTCTGCATGGCAAAGGAAACAACCAATAAATTGAAAAGGCAAATCTGTAGAATTGGAGAAAGTATTTAGAATCCATAGATATTTATGTTGTTAATATTCAAAATTTATAAAGAGTTCATGTACCTCAATAGCAAAAAAGTAAATAGACCAATTTAAAAATGGACACAGGACTTGAATAGACATTTCTCTTAGTTAATACAAACATATATACATGAACACCATATATTAGAAGTTGACATTTTTCCCTATCCTCCTTTGTGAATTTTTTTAACATGTAACTCATTTTTCCATAAACAGCATAAACAGATTTTTCCTTATTCTACAATTTTCTTAATGTACCTCACAATTCTTTTATTTTTTTAAAGGAAGTCCTTATTATTTAATTTAACTTAAATATTTATTGTGTTCCTTGAACCTAAATGATTCAAATAGTAGCATATTTGGCAAATAGTAATACATATATAATAAACAAATATGTTCCACATAAAATTATAGACATGTTAATTAATATGTTAGGTATAACAGATACAATTTAATTTCCTAGTTGTACAGATTAGAAAAAACAGTATTAGAATATTAAAAAAATTGAAAAAATATTTTATTTTCATTTCTGATCTTGTTAGTTTGTGATTTTTCTCTTTGTTTGTGTTTTAATGGTCTTTTGAGAAAGATGGCAGAGTAAAAGAATCCTAAGCTTTTTTATCCTTTTTTTTTTTTTTTTTTTTTTTTTTTTTT
>NC_081557.1:191031341-191066535 GCF_022355385.1 Mustela nigripes | reverse complement strand
TTTTTTTTTTTTTTTTTTTTTTTTTTTTTAGTATATGTACTGCTGAAGCAAGCACAAGCTTATTTTATCCTATGTATACAACTATATAACACCAATATCAGGGTAAATAACCCCCAAAATGACTGAACACTGACAGAACAGATTTTCCAAAGCTGAATATACAGGTGTCTACATCAACAAAAATAAAGAAGGACAGAGATGGGATTGGGAGCACAATAGACCACGGTACTGTCTGCTAAAGGAAGATAGAGAACCAGACTCCATGCCAGGAGTCTCAGATATGGAAGTTCCACACAGGGAAGATGATCCCCATAATATTTGTCTTTGAAAACTAGGTACCTAACAATCAGTGGAGCAAGACATCTGTAACTTTAAAAATTAGCAGGATTAGCTCTGGTAATGCCACAAGGATGATAGGAAACAGAGTCTTCACCCTTAAAGAGACAATATAGCAAAGAGCCCCATGGAGGTACCGCTAAGAAGCAGGAGTTTGAAAAGCACCTTATGTATATGGGAAAGAGATTTATTTACTAATAAGAGCAAGTGATGGCAGGACAGGGATCTTTGGGGGGACTTCTGGGAATAAAAGAGCTAGCAAACAACATTTTCCTCCTCCACAACCTGCCTAGACACAAAGACACCTGTGGGAACCAGTATAGCACCAACAATTGCTGCATAATTTGCAATGGCTTACCCATTATTCTCAAACACCCTTGCTCCATCCCAGCCTGACAGCAGATTTTCTGGACAGCTGAAGGTCCCCTCACATAACTGACCATTGTGGACCTTGCTGGCATTGTATGCTCTGCTCCCACATTCTCCTGTGCACCTGCTTCCTCCAATACAACCTCTTTAATATCCTCTTGTCCAGAATCCATCCAAAGCAGTAGCACAAGTCTGGCGGTATGCAAGAACCCCAAAAGGTTCCGGCACCTCTCTGAAGTGACTCCCTGCTCCAGGGAGAGGCAAAGATAACCACACAAATCAGTCCAAATTCAGTCCCAGCAGTGACCTGAGGGCAGATATTAGATCTGACTACAGACCCCAGCCACCAATGAAAGCTTCACATAGGGAGAGTGCCTTGCAGTTTGGTGCTCCTACATATCTGCCAAATGCCTGGTCTGACTCAGCTCAAGTGCAAAACAGTCCCAGACTGGCCCATTGCCAACACAGGGACATAACTATGACCACAACAGGCAAAGAGAGCCACTACAGACAACGGGACTGAGGCAAACTCTTCTCAGGCACAATAGTAGGTTGCACACAGCACACATATGGGACACCCCTAAAGTACCAGGTTCTGGTGAACAGGGGAGTTTGTACTTCAGGGCACTAGAGTATTTCTTCCTCACAAGGCCACTATTTGCAAGGTCAGGAGACATAATTGACTTTCCTACAATACAGAAATGTATGCAGAAAGTTAGACAAAATGAAGAGAAAAAATAAAAAAATATCATGGGTGAAAAACTCACTAACTGAAATTAAAAATAATCTAGAAGGAATAAATAGCAGACTAGAGTAATCAGAACAGATCAGTGACCTGGAGGACAGAGTAATGGAAAGCAATCAAGATGAACAGGAGAGGAAAACAAAATACATGTAAAAATAATGAAAATAGAATAAGGGAACTCAGTGACAGCAACAAGGGTAATAACTTTCACATTATAAGAATTCCAGAGGGAGAAGAGAAAGAAAAGGGGTTATAAAAATCCATTTAAATAAATAATAGCTGAAAACTTCTTGAATCTGGGGAAAGAAACAGAAATCCAGACCCAAAAGGCACAGAGGATCTCCAAAAATTAAGGAGGTCCACACCAAGACATGTACTATTTAAAATGGCAAAAATACAGATAAAAATAATTTTAAAAGCAGCAAGAGAAGAGAAAATAGTTACATAGTTACATACGGAAAACCCCATTAGACTATCAGCTGATTTTTCAGCAGAAACTTTGCAGGCCAGAAGAGAGTGACATGTTATATTCAATGTGCTAAAAGAAAAAAAAAATTGCAACCAAAAATACTCTATACAGAAAAACTATTATTCAGAATAGAAAGAGATATAAACATTTCTCAGATAATTAATCACCACTAAACCAGTCCTACAAGAAATATTAAAGATGACTCCTTGAGTGGAAAGGGAAGACCATAATTATAAGTAAGAAAAGTAGGAAATACAAAACGAGTAAAATTAAGTATATTTATAAAAATTAGTCAAGGGATTCCCAAATAGAAGGATGTAAAGTAGGACACCACACACTTAAATAATGGGCACTGGGAGGGAGTAAAGAATGGGTTCAAACTTAATTGACCATCAACTGAATGTAAACTACTACATGTACCAGATGTTATATATTAGTAAAATACAATGGTAACCACAAACCAAAAACCAGCAATAGGTAAACAAAAGAATAAAGAGAAAAGAATCCAAGTATATCACTAAAGAAGCCAATTTATCATGAGAGAAGAGAGCAAGAGAAAAAAGGAACCCAGGAAAACTACAAAAACAACCATAAAACACATAGCAAAATGGCAATAGATGCATACCAATAATTACTTTGAATGCAAATGAAAGAAACGCTATTGGAGCCTTTAGAATGCAGGAATGTTTAGAAAAGCAAGACCCATCTATATGTTGCCTACATGAAACTCATTTCAGACCTAAAGACACATGCGGACTGAAAATGAAGTCATAGAAAAACAATTATCATGCAAATGGAAGTGAGAAGAATACCAGGGTAGGAGTAATTATATCAGACAAAATAGACTTTAAAACAAAGACTGTTATAAGAGGTGAAGAACACTATCTAAAAATTAAAGGAATGATCAAACAAGAAGATATAACAATTATAAATATCCCATGCACTGAACATGGGCACACACAAATAAAGCAGATAATAATAAACATAAAAGAAGCAATGGATAGTAATATAATAGTAGCAGGAGACTTTAATACCCCACTTACATCAACGGATATATTATCCAAACAGAATATCAACAAGGAAATAGTGGCTTTGAATGACACTTCGGACCAGATGGATCTAACAGAAAATTCAAAACATTAGATACTAAAACAGAATGCACATTCTTTTCAGACACACATAGAACATTCTCCAGAATAGATCACATGTTACACCACAAAACAAGTCTCAACAAATTAAAAAAGATTGAGGTCAGACTATGAATCCTTTCTGACTACAACATTATGAAATTAGAAATCAACCACAAGAAAAATCTGGAAAGAATACAAATACATGGAGTTCAACTAACATGTTACTAAGCAATGAATGAGTCAACCAAGAAATCAAAAAAAAAAAAGGAAAAATACAGGGAGACAAATGAATATGAAAATATCACAGTTCAAAATCTTTGGGATGCAACAAAACTGGTCCTAAGAGCAATACAGGCCTACCTCAAAAAGCAAGAAAAATGTCCATAATACCAAGACAATCTACAGATTTAATCTAATTCCCATCAAAATACCAATAGCATTTTTCAGAGATTTTTCTATTCTTCCCAAATTATTTATTTATTTATTTATTTAATGGCATTTCTATGACTATGAGCTTACGTATATTTATTTTCTATTTTGAGTTATAATTCAATACAATCTAATTTAATCAATTACTCAGATTTTCCAACATTGGCCTTTGGGAGCCTTTTCATTGGTTTGTGTGTTCTTCTGGTATTTTTCACGGAACTAGAAAAATTAATATTAAAATTTCTATGGAACCATAATGACCCCAAATAGCTAAAACAATCTTGAGAAAAAAATATTTATAGAGAGCAAACTGATCAAAGACAAGAAAGACAATAGTCACATTAATCAACACTAAGTCAGACTCAGTGAATCCAAGTCTGATTTGTTCCCCACACCTATCTTACTGGATATTGAGAAAATTTTCAGACCCACATTGTTTCATAATTGGTGATGGATTTTGATATAGTAATTTCTGTTGTAATTAGAAAAGTAATAAACTCAGTGAATCCAAAAAGACATAGCATTATATATTTTTTTTTCTTTAGACACTCCAAAGATCCAGAGTTAGAATTCTCAAAACTATTAAGCTAAGTTCCACATTAATGAAAGCACATACTTAGTATATTCTCAGAAAACAGTCGGCAAATGCTTATTTGTCAGTGATACTGTACTTTGTTCTGGGCATTCAATTTAATTTGAGGAGTGTACTACTTCAAAATAATCATGTTAAAAATGATAAAAATAAATGAAAAGTTTAATTCTGCATATTCATATAAGATTTCTCAAAGGAAAGTAGAAAAAATAACAAAAGTATTTCAATGTTTTACTTAGAACCTTGCATATTTAATTCAGAATAAGCCAGGTAAGATTAATTAAGGTTAAGCTTGAGCCTGTGTATTCATAAACTTAAATTTCAAAAAATTATTATAAGAAAGAATTCAGATTAATAGGTTAAAATAAAATTAAAAATTCACAACACATTCAAGAGCTAATATTTTTTTAAACAATTGAGAACTAAAAAAAAAAAAAATTGAGAGGGTGCCTGAGTGGCTCAGTGGGTTAAGCCTCATGCTCAGGTCATGATTTCAGAGTCCTGGGATAAAGCCCCACCTTGGGCTCTCTGCTCAGTGGAGACCCTGCTTCCCTCCTCTTTCTCTGCCTGACTCTCTGCCTACTTGTGATCTCTCTCTCTCTCTCTGTAAAAGAAATAAATAAAATCTTTTTTAAAAATTGAGAGTAGATATTAGAAATAAATGCATAACGTAAAAAGAATAATTAACAACTCCATGCTACTCTGTTAATAAAACAATATTTTATTGATTACTTTAAAATTCAATTTTATAGCTAAGGGATGGCTGGGTGGCTCAGTCAGTTAAACATCTGCTTTTGACTCAGGTCATGATACTGGTATGCTGGGATCAAACCCCATGTAGGGCTCCCTGCTCTCACTTTCTCTCTGTTTCTCTCCCTATCATTCTCTCTCTCTCAGATAAATAGATAAAATCTTTGAAAAATAAAATTTTATTTTAGAGCTAAAAGTTATGTGATATATTCATGAGACTTCTTGGTCAGTCTCATTGGTTACTCAACAATAAGTGATTAAACCACACCTCAAATTACTACTTGAGACTAACTACAAAATTGACCTTAAAAGTAATATGTCTTCCATTTTGTTATGGTCGTTCCCTTTGTTCTCTTCTTCAGAGACCTCTTAGTTTTAAATAAAGACAATTGCTGGGGTGCCTGGGTGGCTCAGTCAATAAGAATCTTCCTTCAGCTCAGGTCATGATCCTAGGGTTCTGGGATCAAGCCCCTCATTGGACTCCTTGCTTGGTGGGAGACCTGTTTCTCCCTCCCCCACTCTTCCTTTTGTGTTCCCTCTCTCACTGTGTCTCTCTCTATCACATAAATAAATAAAATCTTTTTAAAAATAAAAAAATAAAGGCAGGTATCTAACCTCTTCTTTCTTTAGTAATAGATTTGCATACTGAAGGCCCAGTTTAAAGGTAAGGTATTCATTGATGAGATCTAGACCCACAATTTTATTTTAAATATATATTTTTTTAATTTATTTGAGAGAGAGACAGTGAGAGAGAGCATGAGCAAGGAGAAGGTTAGAGAGAGAAGCAGACTCCCCATAGAGCTAGGAATCCGATGCGGGACTCGATCCCGGGACTCCAGGATCATGACCTGAGCCGAAGGCAGTGGTCCAACCAACTGAGCCACCCAGGCGTCCCTAGACCCACAATGTTTTATTTGACATCTAAAGTGTTAGAATATTCTCTAATTCTACTTTTTAGAAGTGCTATGATTTGCTATTTTGGAATGTGTTTTTACAGAAATACTTTAAATTTTGTTGAATAAATGCCCAAAGAATTTCTAATGTAAATATTCTCAATATATATATACATAAACAATATATGCCTAGGATAATTGATTATGATGGCTCTTTCAGTAAACAATTTAAATAATTTAACACACACACACACACACACACACTGGGAAATATTGAAATAGAGAATTAAAACACCAATATCATTTTCCCCAGGACTTTTTTTTTTAATTTATTTATTTTCAGCATAACAGTATTCATTATTTTTGCACCACACCCAGTGCTCCATGCAATCCATGACCTCTATAATACACATCCCAACCTCCCACCCTCCTGCAACTTCACACCCCTAAGATTGTTTTTCAGAGTCCATAGTCTCTCATAGTTCACCTCCCCTTCCAATTTCTCTCAACACCCTTCTCCTCTATAACTCCCCATGTCCTCCATGCTATTTGTTATGCTCCACAAATAAGTGAAACCATATGATAATTGAATCTCTCTGCTTGACTTATTTCACTCAGCATAATCACTTCCATTCCCATCCATGTTGCTACAAAAGTTGGGTATTCATCCTTTCTGATGGAGGCATAATACTCCATCGTGTATATGGACCCCATCTTCCTTATCCATTCATCTGTTGAAGGGCATCTTGGTTCTTTCCACAGTTTGGCGACCGTGGCTATTGCTGCCATAAGCATTGGGGTACAGATGGCCCTTCTTTCCTTCTTTTCACTACATCTGTATCTTTGGGGTAAATACCCAGGAGTGCAATTGCAGGGTCATAGGGAAGTTCTATTTTTAATTTCTTGAGAAATCTCCACACTGTTCTCCAAAGTGGCTGGACCAACTTGCATTCCAACAACAGTGTAAGAGGGTTCCCCTTTCTCCACATCCCCTCCAACACATGTTGTTTCCTGTCTTGCTAATTTTGGCCATTCTAACTGGTGTAAGGTGATATCTCAATGTGGCTTTAATTTGAATTCCCCAGGACTTTTATTCAGAGACATTTAGAGTGATCTTTAAATTCTGTGTATTCCTAAATTGTGTTATTCTTAATTGTTCTTAACTTTCTGTTCTTTCTTATAATTGCAAGCATCAGTTTGTTTTGTTAAAAGAGTAGATCTCCTGTTAAGTCTTCTTACCACAATAATATTAATAAAAAATACAGCCATTCATTTCATGAAATATTATGTAGCAACTTAAAATAGTAGGACAAATGTATATTTGTTTACCTTAAAAATTCTGAAATCTCATAATCTAAAGAAAATAAGTAGAACTATTCATATAATATGTTTTTTATGTTAAAGAAGAACAAAAGTAGAGTTCATGTCAATGAGAGTCATTTTCATGTGTCCACTACCAGACAATTAATTTTCTCATTTCATAACCTGCTTCACTCAAAAAAATTTTCAATTGTCAATCAGAATAATTAGTCTACAATTTAAATGTCATCATGATGCACTCATGCTTGAAGATATTTCTACTTATAATTAATTTTAAACTCAGTTGGACACACCCTTACTTAAGTAGCTTCAGCTTCTACCACATTCATACTATGTTGTACCCAGATGCAACTTTACTATCTTGGAGAAATTTTCTACTTTTTGCTGTGTGGACTTTCTGAACATATGCTAAGCTCTCAATATGAATCAGTTTGTAGGATACTTTGCCCTACACCACATTTCCATTTGGATAAAACATTCTTGAACATATGATTTACATTGTATCCCTATATGATCTATTATTACAACAAATACTTCTTTTAGCATAAATTTAAAAACATTAATTGAATTGCATATTTAATTGTCTTGTTCTTCTGCTAGATTGTAAACTCTTTAATGCTTGGTGCTGCCGTTTTCTTGTTCAGCATTTTAGTATTAGTGCATGTCAGAATGCATTAAATATATATTACTGAATAGTAAGTTGTGGCAGACTTTTTTAGGCCCTGAAGATTTGGTAGTTTACAAGATCAAAAAAAGTCAGTCAGAGAGCCCAGAAATAGACCCTCAACTCTATAGTCAACTAATCTTCCACAAAGCAGGAAAGAATGTCCAATGGAAAAAAGATAGCCTCTTCAACAAATGGCGTTGGGAAAATTGGACAGCCACATGCAGAAAAATGAAACTGGACCATTTACTTATACCACACAGGAAAATAGACTCAAAATGGATGAAGGACCTCAGTGTGAGAAAGGAATCCATCAAAATCCTTGAGGAGAACACAGGACGCAACCTCTTCAACCACAGCCACAGCAACTTCTTCCTAGGAACATCACCAAAGGCAAGGGAAGCAAGGGCAAAAATGAACTATTGGGATTTCATCAAGATCAAAAGCTTTTGCACAGCAAAGGAAACAGTTAACAAAACCAAAAGACAACTGACAGAATGGGAAAAGATATTTGCAAAGGACATATCAGATAAAGGACTAGTATCCAAAATCTATAAAGAACTTAGCAAACTCAAAACCCAAAGAACAAATAATCCAGTCAAGAAATGGGCAGAGGACATGAACAGACATTTCTGTAAAGAAGACATCCAGATGGGGGCGCCTGGGTGGCTCAGTGGGTTAAGCCTCTGCTTTCGGCTCGGGTCGTGATCTCAGGGTCCTGGGATCAAGTCCCACATTGGGCTCTCTGCTCAGTGGGGGGCCTGCTTCCCTTCCTCTCTATCTGCCTGCCTCTGTCTACTTGTGTTCTCTGTCTGTCAAATAAATAAATAAAATCTTAAAAAAAAAAAAAAGAAGAAAAAGAAGACATCCAGATGGCCAACAGACACACAAAAAAGTGCTCCACATCACTCGGCATCAGGGAAATACAAATCAAAACCACAGTGAGATACCACCTCACACCAGTCAGAATGGCTAAAATTAACAAATCAGGAAACATGCTGGCAAGGATGTGGAGAAAGGGGAAGCCTCCTACAATGGGGTGGGAATGCAAGCTAGAGCAACCACTCTGGAAAACAGCATGGAGGTTCCTCTAAAAGTTGAAAATAGAGCTACCCTATGACCCAGCAAGTGCACTACTGGGTATTTACCCTAAAACTACAAATGCAGTGTTCCAAAGGGGCACATGTACCCAAATGTTTATAGTAGCAATGTCCACAATAGCCAAACTATGGAAAGAACCTGGATGTCCATCAACAGATGAATGGATAAAGAAGAGGTGGTATATATAAATAATGGAATACTATGCAGCCATCAAAAGAAATTAAATATTGCCATTTGAGACAACTTGGATGGAACTAGAGGGTATTATGCTTAGCAAAATAAGTCAATCCTAGAAAGACAACCATTATATCATCTCCCTGATATGAGGAAGTGGAGAGTAGGATAGTGGGGGGTAGGATAAGAATAAATGAAACAAGATGGTGTTGGGAGGGAGACAAACCGTAAGAGACTCTTAATCTCAGAAAAGAAACTGAGGGTTGCTGGGAGGAGAGGGGTAGGGAGAGGGACATGGGGTTATGGATGTTGGGGAGGGTATGTGCTATGGTGAGTGCTGTGAAGTGTGTAAACCTCGCGAGTCACAGACCTGTACCCCTGGGGCTAATAATACATTATATGTTTATAAAATGTAAAAAATTATAAAAAATATTAAATAAAAGAAGAATTTTAAATAAAATATTTAAAAAAATATATTTTTAAAAAGTCACTCAGAGAAGCTCCTTATATGTTAATGAAAGGGAGAGAGAAAAATTATGGAAATATATAAACATGATAAAGACTCAAAGATTATGACACAGATGGTGATGCACTAATCTGTAACTTTAAAAAATACTAAGATAATAAGGAAGAGAATATTTTGGAGTGGAAAGAATGAAATCTGAAGACATGATAGTTGAACTATCATGTGAATACTAAGAAGAGCTATAAAAGATCAGAAGAAATAAACAATCCAGTTTAAAAAATGGGCAAAAGGCAAGAACAGACATTTCTCCAAGGAAGAAATACAAATGGGTAACAGACATATGAAAAAATGTTCAACATCACTCATCATCAGGGAAATACAAATTAAACCACAATAAGATATTAGCTCACACCTGTCAGAATGGCTAAAATGAACAACTCAGGAAAAAAACAGATGTTAGTGAGGATGTGCAGAAAGGGGAACCCTCTTGCACACTTGGTGATAATGTAAACTGGTGTAGCCATTCTGGAAGAGTATAGAGATTCCTCAAAAAGTTAAAAATAAAGGTACACTACCACCCAGCAACTGCGCTAGTAGGTATTAATCCAAAGGGTATAAAGATATTGATTTAAATGGGCACGTGCACTTCAATGCTTATGGGAGCATCATCTACAATAGTCAAATTATGGAAAGAGACCAAATATCCATCAACTAACTTCTTTCTATCTCGCTGAAACAAATAAATAAACCTTTTTAAAAGTGGGGGAGGGGACAGGTACCTGGGTGTTTCAGTTGCTTAAGTGTCTGACTCTTGTTTTTGGCTCAGGTCAGATCTCATGGGTCATGAGGTCATGCCCCATCTGGGGCTCTGTACTCAGAGGGTAGTCTGCTTCTCTCTCTCTCTCCCTTCCTCTGCTCTTCCCCCTGACCTGTGTTCACACACTCTCTCCCTCAAATAAATAAATCCTTAAAAAAAAGAAAGTACATTGATGAATGAATAAACAAGAAATGATGTGATATATATAGAAAATAGAATATTAGATAAAAAAGAACGAAATCTTTCCATTGCAACAAAAAGGATAGAGTGTATTATGCTAAGTGAATAAGTCAGTCAGTGTAAGGTAAACACCATATGATTTCACTCATATGTGGAATGTAAGAAACAAAACAGATGAGCACTGGGGAAGGGAACAAAAAATTAAAATAAGATAAAAATAAAGATGGAGGCAAACCATAAGAAACTCTTAACTATAGCGAGCAAACAGGGTTGCTGGTGGGTAAGTCACTGGGGAATGGGTTAAAAGGGTGATGGGCATCAAGGAGGGCACTTGTGAAGAGCACTGTGTGTTGTATGTAAGTGAAAAGTCACTAAATTTTACTCCTGAAACAAACAAAAAGTAGTAAAGAAAAAAGAAAAAAATCCCTGAGAAAACACACTAAAAGCTTATGTATATTAAAAGAGGAAATAAAAACAAAAACAAGCACATCAACCAAAAGTCAAGATACAGCATCAGGCCCTTGTGAGAGGAAAAGGGAGTGGAGAAAAGGCCAGTGAGTGGGTACAAGTTAGCTCATAAAGCATCTTACAGGCCATGGTAGAAGTTTGGATTTCTTTGCTTGAAATGAAAACCATCAAAAGATAATAAGGAAGTCATGCCAATGATCTTGTTTATTATATAAATGAAAGACCCTAGTAACTGCTGTACCAAAAATAAAATGTGAAGCCTGCTTAATAATATATATGAATATATATTCCATTCAAAGTATGATAGTGGCTTAAAATAAGTAGAAAATGAAGACAGTAAAGTATAATTAAAATTGGAAAAATATTTTTTGAGTTTGAACCAAAAGAAATTGCCTATAATTTAGGTAAAGTATGGGGGATAGAGATAAATGAGTAGTATCTTCTATATTTTGTTGTTGAAAATTTCAGTGAACTAAATGGTTGGTTTTATTATTTATGGCACTAGAGAAGGAGCAGATTATAGCAGAAACTGAAAGGTACATTTTGTCTGAATTATATTTAGGATGTCAGTTAAGCTTCCAAATGAAGATGCTAAACAGACAATTTCATGTGCTTGGAGCCCAGGGCTAGAGCCGATGAAGATTTAGACTTGAGACACATTAAGATACATATGGCAGCAGATTTATGAGATTTTTCTGATTGCCTAAGGTAAGATTGGCTAGAATATCTAACACTGAACCCTGTGTAGTTTTCCACATTCTAGGCATAGTAGAAGAAAGAGAATTATAAAATATGGGGAAAAAAGGAATAAGTTCTCATAGAATCTTAGAATAGGAAAAATAGGACAAAAAATTCAGAGAATGCGCTACCAAGATATGGGGTGCCTGGGTGTTTCAGTTGGTTAAGCATCTGCCTTCACCTTAGGTCATGATCCTGGGATCCTGGGATGGAGCCCCACATTGAGCTCCTTACTCTCAACAGGGAGCCTGCTTCTCCCTCTCTCCGTCTACTGCTCTACTTGTGCTCTCTCTCTATCTCTCTGTCAGATAAATAAATAAAATTATAAAAAAAGGAACATGAACACTTAAAGAAAGAAAGAAAGAAAGAAAGAAAGAAAGAAAGAAAGAATAAAGAATCATCTACCAAGCTAAATGGTATTGAAAGTTCAAGCAATGTTAAGGAAGTTAAATGAATATTGCATTTGCCAAGATTGAGGTTTTGGTGACTCTGAGAATTATCTTTGTGGATCATAAGAATGAGTGATCAAAATGGAATAAACTGAAGAGGAAATAAAGGAGATGCCATGTATAAATTACTCATTAGAAGAAGGGATTAGTATGAAAGAATAGGGAAACATAAAAAATAGTAAAAAGAGCACAAGAACTTATTTTTTTAAAGCAAAACAAGTGAAACCTACATACCAAAATGATCCAGCAGAAGCAAAAGCAGTAACAGTAAAGAAACAAAATAATCATAATAGTAAACGTTATTCACTAGGGTAGAGTAGGTGTGGGATCCAGAGATCAAGAAGATTGATCTTTGACAGTAGTCTGGACAATTCTTAGATGGTAAATAAGAAAGGATACAATACTCACTAATGGATTTAATAAACTGAGTATTCCAGACACTGGCAATAAGGCAATGTTGTAAACAAACGCCCACCTGTTCCTCCTTTGCAGAAACACTATTTTTGAAACATATATATGACAAAGATGGCTCAAAGTCAGAAATTAGTCTTTGTTGATATTTTTCAATGAGTAAGTCTGATAGAAGAGATGAATAGGAGAGGCAGATATTTGTAAAGTAAATGGAAATACCTAAAAAAATAACCAGTGGCTTTGAAGAAGTAATGAGAAGAATGGTTTGGAAGTGGAAATGGGGAGTGAGAATAACACATACCCCATTTTGTTTGTATCCTGTATATAGTGTGTGTGTGTGTGTGTGTGTGTGTGTGTGTGTGTATAAAGAAAGAAAGGGTTTATAACTCAAAAAAACATCAATTTGATAAAGCTACCAAAAAAAATTATAAAAATGGTCATGTCATTGGAGAGAAACCATCCCTGAAGATGGAAAGGAAATAAAGAGAATGTTTACAGGAATCTGAGGACATACAATCACCTATTTATGACTGATTAGAGATTCTAGTAGGCATGATGGAGAAGTTAAAGTGGGAAGGAACCTAGACTTTGATGTGACGTTAAATGGGAATATCCTTGTGGACATGGTCTCCCAGTACCATGAGAACTTAAGGGTAGATCCAGAGCTCTGAAGGTAGAAATTAAGCAGCGCTCCATCTTATTCTTCTTGAGGTATGATGCTGTGCCTAAGCTGGAGCCAAGTTTCCTACAAGGATCTCAGGACTCACTAGCAATGAGATGGAATTAAATCTGTTAGCTTCCTAAAAGAAAATGGCATAAAAACACAATAATATTGCTTCCATCTGTGAGAAGGTAAAACGCAAAATCTGAGAAATCAGTCTTAATTAACTATCTTGGAGAATCAAACTGGCATTGAAATGAGGATAGGTTTTTGTTTTGTTTTAGATTTTGTCTATTAGAGAAATAGCACAAGAAAGTGGAGGATCAGAGGGAGAAGTGGACCCCCACTAAGCAGGGAGCTTGATGCAGGCATGATCCTGGGACTCCAGGATCCTGAGCCAGATCCTGAGCAGACACCCAAGGACTGAGCCACCCAGGCACACCAAAGGAAAATAGATTCTGAGCAAATGTTTAAAGACTTCTAGTCCTAGGCAATACAGGGACAAGTCTAGGTATAGAACAGTCAGTGTAGGCCTGAGATTTACTGATTAAATAAGTAGTAGGGAAAGTATAACACAAAAGGTTAGAACTTTAAAAATGAAGACAATAGACATAAAGTAGTATGGAAATTTCAGTAAAGGGAAAACAACCAAAATACTTCAGTGGGATAAAATAGTATTTACTATAGCATTATTACAATGGCTTATGTTTCTAATGATAATCTTATTTATCATGGCAAAGATTAAACTTTATTAGCATAGTTAATTAAAATTTTGACCCTTAGAAATATTCATTTCATAAAGGTTCATATTCAAATTTGTTAAAAATTTTTCTCAGTGCCTCATGATACAAAACTTCAATTTTCTAGAAATCAAAGCTAGCCTGGTAAATGAAGCCTAAACATTTCTACATAATTTCACTCTTAAATTTAAGGAAGATTGTCTATAGAAATCAGTAAGAAAGTAAATATTTACCAGTTTTGTCAGTATGAGTTTTTGCTTTTACCTGATCATTTTTCTTTAATTAAGTTTTAGATTCCACACCTCTCTTGACTAATTAGAAGGAGAGTCTTAGCTGATGCTTTGACTAGATGTTACACCAAAATACAGATCAACTGAGTTGTTTAGGAGTCAGATAATATAAAAAGTGAAGGAATTATTTGAATTAATGTTGCAAAATGAAAGAATAATGAAATTTATTCATTACAAGTCAACAAATGTCTACCTCATAACATGTGACTTTTGAACTAAATGAGTTTCTTCTTAGCTCTTTGTTTATTAGGGTGGAATCAGAAGTTTTCAATTTAAGATTACAGAAAAATCTTTCTTAAAGAGTGTTCCATGGAACATTGGCCCATGCATCTTTTAAAAGTGTTGTGCAGAGCAGATATATGATTTACAAGACAGGGATATCATTAGTAAAGCATTAAACAAATGTTTTTCTTTTATAACTTTTCAAATCCTTCAACAAGAAATGTGCCATTTGATCATGGAATCCATTTTTCAGGACATTTCTCTTAGATTTATATTCCACGGAATATACTTTGAGGCATAGTGCAATATTTATTTAGTTGGAAAACCATTATGGAAAACTAAATAAGAAATAATGAAACAAGGAAAAAAAAAAAAAAACACCTTCCTCTCTTGTTCTCTAACAATAATGACAGAGAAGAAAAAAAGTTTAAAAATAAATCCCCACCCTACAACTATGGAAGACAAAAGACTACAAATTATATCACAAAAGAAGAAAGTATCTTTCTTTATAGTTAAAAGTGATCTGCTTAACCTCATTTTTATTTTCTGTTCTGTCACTTTAGCTCCTTTCTTTTTTTTTTTTTAAAGATTTATTTATTTATTTATTTATTTGAGAGGAGGAGGGATAGGCAGATAGAGAAGGAGGGAGTGAGATTCAGAGGGCAGATTGTCACTGAGCATGGAGCCTGATGTGCCACTTGACCTCATGACCCTGAGATTGTGACCTGAGATGGAATCAGGAGTTGGACGCTTAGCCAACTGAGCTCCCCAAGCACCCTGCTCCCTTCTTTAAAATAAAATTATCTATAATAAAAGTGATTAATACTTCTTTCAACACAATAAAGAATGGATGGAGGGGACTTGAGGATTGTATAACTTATAAGGAAAAGACATCATTAAAACTAAAAGATCACCCACTGAATTTTTATATTAGATAACACACTTATTTCATATTTGTTTTTCCCCAGTTTTATTGAGATATAATTGATATATAGCTATAATAAGCTTAAAGTGTTGATCTGATATACTTACGTAATGCAAAATGATCACCACCTTAATACTGGCTAATAAACTTCATTGGGCCACTATGTATTAGGCACAGCCCTAAGTGTTTTCTTTCTCACTAAATCTTCATAACCATCCTATAGAGTTTCATAATGATGATTGGCCCACTTTACAGCTTAGGAAATAGACTGATTAAAGTAAATAAAGTAAATGTTTGGTAAGGGCACAAGGTTAGTACATGGTACAGCCACATTTGAAAGTGTATATTCTGCCTTCAAAGTCCCTTCCTGAAACATTCCTTATCATTCTCCATAATAATGAGGAACAAACCCTTGATATACTAATAACACCTTTTCTTGGTCTCTATGGGTGGACAAATTATGTTTCACTCTTTTAATATTAAATCATATATTTGTCAAAATAATAGTTATTGGCATGAGTACTTTTATTAATGATCGTAAAATTATTTCCTTCCTGCCTAGAAGATAACACTATCTTTAGATAAAAGAAGAAGAAAACTTAACATAAAAATAAACTTGCTCAGAGATGAGAAAATTTTTCATTATAGTGGTAAAATCCTTGTGGAATTGTTAAATAAATATTAAACCATTCACTTTACTGCTTCTAAAATAATAATAACTGCATTTTTGTATAATCCATTCTTCTATTTTACAAATATATGATATGTTAAATATGCACACCAATGATATATTTAAGTCAATATGATTCAATAAAATCATTCTTATTGTATCTTTTTTTCTATTTAATGCTATTTTAATATCATCCTTAACAGGATGTTAACTTATTTTAAACATGGACAATACCATTACTTATTATTTTCTTATCCATGCCTCTTTCATGATTTTCAGTCTTTTTCTAAGCACTGTAAAAATAAATGAGTCACCCACTCAAATACTAAAGAGATAAAATGGAAAAAAAAAAAAACTATAGACAATGTGATATTTACACAACAGTTGAAGCTGCAATCATCACAGAAAGAAAATAATGTTTTGACTTGGAAACTGAGAAAAAAATAACAAGGATGTCAGTATTAAAGAATAATAGATAATAGATGTCATCTTCTTAGATTATCACTTTTCTGACCATAATCACAATTTAAAATGAAACTTGTGAATAAAGAGTATTTGAAGATAACATAAGCTATTATGAGTATAAGACATTACAGGCAAAATGACTACATTTGTTTTTTCTAAGATTTGATCACCATTAACCAATTCTCCACTAAATTTATGGATTTAAGGAAATGATGAAAACCATAGTTCTGGAAAAAAAATTTTTTTGGACTGATGTACTTATGCAGCTTACCAGAAACAAAATTGAAGAACTTGTATTTCCAAAAATTGTTTTTCCAAGATTAATTTTTTAAAGGACCAATGAATTATTTTTCAAAGTATTTTCTTCCATAAGAGAAAAAATGGCAAATATACATATTCTGCTACCCATTTTTTAAAGTTGACATTATGTTCTCATAAGCACCATGTGCATAAGTTATGAACTTTTATCCTGCTTTACCCTTTGGTAAGGTTAAAGGTAACTAGTCATCAACTTTGTCCTAAAACTCCTTAATAAATAGGGACAAGGTTATTCATTAGCATTATATGGTAATAGGCAAAGGAATCCCCCAATCACCAAATACTGGTAGGAATGCAAAATGTATTTATTGATATTTTTCTCAAATACAAGAGAGGAGTATAAGCTTAGGAGAGAAAAGGATAGAAAAAAAGACAGAATACTTTGTCAGTCCTAAAATTTCAGAGGATGCAATGTATAACCTGAAATATTATATTGTAAAACTGAGATAGATAATTATAAATGCAAATAGACTAATACAGACCTAATAAGATCTAAGGTAGGGTGGACATGGAATAATGCACACTTCCAGACAGAAGCAATACTCTACATAGTATGCTTTTTACCAGATTGAGGCCCTTCATGTCGAGAAATGCTGACGTTAGTTGACCCCAACCTGAAAGAATGATCTAAGTGAGTACTTTGTAACAACTACAAAGAAAGTAACTTGACAATAATTACAGTAACAATTTAAAATGAGAATTATAAATTTTCCAAGTACTGTAATTACACACACCCAAATAAAACTTTATTATGATGAAAATCTTTGTATTAATCATGGCAGGTAATTGTCTTTGTTCTTGTGCCGTGGGGATCTCCTCTCTTTTTTCTTTAATTCAAGAGTTTTGCTCTTCCGATCATTTTCTGGATGTCCTGTTCTGGATGTCTTCCATATGCCCTTCTGCCTTGGAATGGTTGGTAATATCTTTCTGTTAATATTATCAAAAATTCTTATGTGTCTTAATAAGCATATTTCAAACTTGGCTTTTAAATACTAGTTTTTTTACATTGATATGCTCTGGAGGATTTCTTTGTTCCCATTTGCCTTGAAGAAATTTTAAACATTAATTACTTATTAATAAGGAATGATTTCTCAATCAATTTTGGTTATCTCGCATCTATAAATGTATTTAATATGAATTGCGTTTCTTGGAAAATTTGCCACAATATTTTAGCCTAGTTAAAATTCTACTCTATGATACCAGTGGGTAGGATGTCATACATTTGTTCTCCTTTGGATGAAAAACAATAATGCCTGATCTGTGCTGGTCTTGGATATCTTACAGGTTGCACAAAATTATTGATGCTACAGTGTTTTGTTTTGTTTTGTTTTTAATGAAACGTTAAATATTTCTCCTGGACTGAAGTAGCCTTTAAGGTTTATCTTTTTAGGGGCACCTGGGTGGCTCAGTGGGTTAGGGCCTCTGCTTTCGGCTCAGGTCATGATCCCAGGGTCCTGGGATCGAGCCCCACATCGGGCTCTCTGCTCTGCAGGGAGCCTGCTTCCTTCTCTCTCTCTGCCTGCCTCTCTGCCTACTTGTGATCTCTGTCTGCCAAATAAATAAATAAAATCTTTAAAAAAAAAAAAAGGTTTATCTTTTTACTGCAGCTTAGTGATATTAATAATAATTTGTAAGAAAGATTTCTACCCTTGAACACACAAATCAGGAGGCATAATCAGAGGTTACCGTAATTTTTTCTCCTCAATACTTATAAACGTGTTCAAATGATCTGACTGAAATCACATGGTATTTTTTCTCACTTATCCAGTTTTCCTCTAGCTTCTTACAAAGATATTCTCAAATTAAAAAAAAAAGTTTCAAAAATGAAAAAATAAATAAAACACTTTGTTTTTGACAAATGACTATCCATTTCTAATTGCTAGGTTCAGGCATATGGGCACATAATGTCCTACACAAAACCAAGTACCCAATGACGGGCCAATGTTTGGTTAATAGGATAATGTAACTGGGAATGGATCACTTTTATTTTGTAATAAAATGATTTTCAAGTCAAATATCGTTCTTACATGTGATTCTAGATTTAAAACCAAAAACCAAAACCAAACCAAAACAAACAAACAATAAAACAAAACCTTGCAAGAAATGAAGTACATCTATTCTCCCATATGGGCAAACTGGATGTTGCTGATGATTCAAACTCTAGAACAAGTCTGGAATCAGTAGCATCACTGAGCACTTACAGTGACAGCAATGCATGATATGAATGTAAGAGGAAAACTCTGTGACAAAATAGGATTGCACAGAGTTTCTACTTGAATTAATACACTTTGAGATAGACACATTTAAAAATGAGTTATTTCTCTTTTATTTAATCAGTTTTAATGTGTTTTGAGGTTAAAAATACCTATCCACAAGTATTGAAATTGTATGAATGAAATTAATTGTAAAAATGTCTGATTTACTCATCAGTCATGGTTACTTTTTTTAATTGAAGTCCAGAGACCACTGATAATTGAATTCTCAGGTTTTAGGAAAGAAAATTTTCTATTCAAGTTTTTTACATTTTTTTAATGAAACAGAATATAATTACATTGACCTGATAGCCACTAAATTCTCCATGAATGATCATATCTGAATTTATAAGACTTAATATATCTATAAATGACTCAAAACTATAGAAACTATATAATGTGAAAAGCTTATTGATAATTCCATGTTAAAATAAATAATGGTAAAGTCATTCTACTTGAAAAAACTTTACATATGATTAAAATAACTAATTCAAAGCCATAACGTTTAAAGCTAAATTCATTTTACTCATGCCCAGAAGGCATTCACAGTTCATCACATATCTGATGAAAGCTGTCTTTGCACATTAACTATTTCATTTTTCCCAGCAACAAAACCATGAGGAAAACACACACACACTCTAGGTGTGAAAATCTTGGCATTCCAGCTGTTCTCAAAGATAAGCTTATGCATTTTTGACCTTTCAATTCATTCCAAGAGTTTTCAACCAGCTCATTTCTGCATTATTTTCTGGAAGTTTTATGATATGGCATTCTTATCTTCTTCATTATATGGGCCACAATGAATAAAACTTCTATTTTGTTTCTTTATTACATCACATGAAATAATTAACTTCTTCCAAAAACGAAAATAAAATGAATGAAAAGACAAAATAATTGATTTTGAACAACCAGACAAAAGTAAGGAAATAGCTTTATTCCCAGTGTGACTGGATCTCTTTATATCAGAATGGAATTGTTGCTTTCCTTTTTGATATTCTTTCTTTATTTTTTACATTTATTTTTTTATAGATAATGCTACACATGATTGAATTATCCAGTGAAATTCACACTTTTCTCCCCATGCTCCTGCAACCCTGCAATTCCCGCAGATAACCATATTTGTTTCTCATCTGTCATACCAGAGTGTCTTAAAGAAAATTCTTCCACTTATGAATATGTGCTTATCTTGCATTTTTTATACAGTGTATATGTGTGTGTGTATACATATATACAGATACATATATATAAACATATACACACACATATGTATTCCTCATGTCCTTGCTTTTCCATTTAATATATCTTGAATTCTATTTTCATGTAAGTAAACAGAGAGCTTCTTCACTGATTAGAGTAGCACATCATAATACTATTAGTTACATCGTAATGTATTTTAACATTTTCTTGCTGAAAGATAGTCATATTATTTTAATTCATTTTACTTTTGCTGTTACAAACAAAGCTGTAATTAATGACCTTACTAAGAAAAGTGCATGCATATGCTATTTCTCAATTTAGTCAAAGAATAAATCCATTTGTAATTTTAATACTAAAATTATAATTATAATGGAATGAATGCATCCTCCTTCCAGATGTAATAGTTCACACTCCCACAAGCTTTATAAGAGAATGCCTATTTCTCAGAAGCTTCATTAAAAAACACATTGTCATTTATGTTTCAGGTCTAGATGGAGTAACAGGGACAGGATACGCTTCCAGTAGCAAAAGGCCTTTTCTGGCTTCCCTTTGATTAGTGTTAGCATGACCCTTGGTTTTCAATCATTTTCCTTTTAACCTACAAGAGTCTGCAGTTTACATTTATACTTGAAGTGAGTTTCTTGTAGTTGGAATACAGGTGGGGCTTGTTTCAGATCTCCAATTTCCACTATCAACAAATACAGAGGTACTCCAGTAGAGAGAAGGTAGTGGTGATGGATGTTTCAGTGCAATGCTGCTTATATTGTAGTATTTGTTATATTATGTCTTGAAGAATAATATGTGATATGTATACTGTCATAGAGTAAATAGAACAGTGATTTATGGCTCACCATTTACATAACTATTTTAATATGCTACATTCTATACCACTTTAATGCATTTCAAAGCAAATTAATCCTATTCTTTATATTTATTCTTTTTGCATTGTGGACTATGGAGGCATTGATAGAAAGAACTTATGGGTCTCTGTGTTATATTCCTGATGCTGTGTTCTCCCCTCCTTTCCTAATATTTGATCTCAGTACAAGAGTGAACATGAAGATGAAGTGGCAGATTTGTTACTTTCAGATATTTCTCATATTTGTACATATCATATCTTAGATAAACCTGGAAGGAGAGAATGAAATCTAGTACAATCATATTTATTATAAAATATATGGGGTGTTATATACAGCTGAAGAATTACTGAATACCACATCTGAAACTAAAAATGTACTATATGTTGGCTAAATTTAAGTTAAAGAAAAAGTGAAAAATAAATAAATAAGATACTGTGTTTCACAGGACATCCATTTCTAATTGCTAGGTTCAGGTAATGCAGATACACTGTTCGGGTAAGAAAATTTATTCAAAACAATTCATGAAAAGTTTGAAAATTTCTAACCTGTTTTTTTTTCATTAATTAAGGAAATTTTAGGATATTAATATTCTTGTTATAAAAACTCTATTTTAGAAAAAATAAGTTATTATTTGAGCAATTTCATTATTTGGACAAGATAATAAAGAAAGAACTTCAGTGTTTGGGCAAGAATTAATAAAGTAGCAGATTTCTATCTTTTTCAGGACAATGTTTATAACATTTAATCTCTAGATACTGAAGATTGTTTTCTCCAGAGAAGAATGCTCAGTTAACCTCACAGGAAACATTTGACATGCAACGTACAATTCAGTCCGGTTGAGTAATTAAGGACTCAGTTTAGACCAAAGTGTTATAGAATGACAGTGATTTTCTTTAAATTGACAACTTATGATTAGTTTACAGGTGTTTTAGGTTTTATCTTTACATAAACTAGATGTCCCATATTATTAATATAATATGCCATACTATGTTAACTGTGATTAAAATGAGCTTTTATCTTAAGGAAACTATAGTGCTCCTTCTTTATGATAAAAAGATACAGGATATAAACTATACTGATAAATATTTAGTACTTTGCTAATAATAGCTTAAAATATATGTATTTATATATAATATATAAAATATATAATGTATAAAATATATGCATTGATTGCTTGATTTTTCAGACTTGATTTTGATGTCCACTTTAATTCTGTAATTCATTAGTATTTTTAATTCATATAGGAAATAATGATACACTTTGGTCATTAGTTTATAAGGAAAAGAGTAAAAATAATCAATTAAATTGACAACTATAATGTCACAGTATGGCCAGCCTATGCCTAAACATCACTAGTCTTGAGGAACTGTTATTACCAGACTAAACCCACCTCATTTTGAAAAATTCTGTTAGCAATTCCCTCCCCGTGCCCACATACAGACTTTTTTTACAATAAGGATGGTTCTTAGCACCCCATTTCCCTGCAAATTTATTTTAAAGGACCAAGAAGGAAAACCAGCATTTAGCACATTTCTCTTATGTGAGACATTTCTTTCTCTTTTACCTTATTGTCATTTGTTCTACTTAAATATATTAATTTAGCTTAAACTTCTTTAATCGGAGAAGATTGACCCAGTATTTCAGTTAAGGCCTGTTTTAAACAGACTACTATCATTGTATCAATTCTAAATATATTTATGTAACTGTAATAGTTGAATAAGCTACAAAATCAATAGGAATTACATTTGAATTTTCTTTCAGAAATGAGTAAGTTTTCCTCAAATAGTCTTATTTTTATTAAAATTAAAAAAAATCAACAACTTACCTGTGTCATTAGCTTATTCTTTAAAATTTGTATAAATTTTATGCATTTTATTATACTTTCTATTATCACATAGAGCTCTCAGTAGAAGTATGGAACAAATTAGAAAGCTCAGAAAATATAAACCTTAAATCAATTAAAAACATCAAAGATTTAAAAAAAAGACTTCCAATTTAAATTATAATCCCTCACATTATAAAACAACATGAATTTATTTATGCATTTATTTGTGACATGAAATAACTGAATAACATTTAATCTTAAGTCCATTTTGGATCAATCTGATTAGGTAAGCATTTTAATAATAGTATAGTTTAATCACACCACATTAAAAACTAAATTTAACTATTTCAATATCCACCATAAAACTTGTATTTTATTCTGACAGCAATGAGGAATGGTGAAAATATTTTTACCTAGAGTGACATATCACAGTGGATGAAGATAAATAATCAAGTCAGTCAGTTATAAAGTGTGAAAAACATTCTCAACTCAATCAAGGTGATAAAAGAAGTGAAGAACCCAAATGGTCCTCTCAATTGATGCAGAAAAAGCATTTGACAAAATATAGCATCCATTTCTGATTAAAACTCTTCAAAGCATAAGGATAGAGGAAACATTTCCCAACTTCATAAAATCTATGAAAAACCCACAGCAAATATCATCCTCAATGGGAAAAAACTGACAGGCTGCCCTTTGAGATCAGGAACATGACAAGGATGTTCACTCTCACCACTGTTGTTCAACATAGTACTAGAAGTCCTAACAAAAGCAATCAGACAACAAAAAGAAAATATGTTCAAAGAAGGTAAAGAAGAAGTCAAACTTGCTCTCTTCACAGATGTCAGGATACTCTATGTAGAAAACCCAAAAGACTCTACCCCCAAACTACAAGAACTCATAAAACAATTTGGTAATGTGGCAGTATACAAAATCAATCTACAGAAATTAGTTGTTTTCTTATACACTAAAAATGAAAATACAGAAGGGGAAACTAGAGAATTGATTCCATTTACTATAGCACCAAGAACCATAAGATAGCTGGGAATAAATGTAGCCAAAGAAGTTAAGGCTCTGGACTTGAGGAACTATAGAACACTCATGAAAGAAATTGAAGAAGACACAAAAAGATGGAAGAGTATTCCATGCTCATGGATCAGAAGAATAAACATTGTTAATATGTCTATACTGCCCAGACAATGTATACTCTCAATGCCATCCAGATCAAAATTCCATTGGCATTGTTCAAAGACTTGGAACAAATAATCTTAAAATTTGTATGGACCCAGAAAAGACTCTGAATAGCTAAGGAAATGTTGAAAAAGAAAAACAAAACTGGGGGCATAATGTTGCCTGATTTCAAGCTTTACTACAAAGCTGTGATCACCAAGACAGCATGGTACTGGCACAAAAACAGACACATAGATCAGTGGAACAGAGTCCATATACAGACCCACAACTTTATGGTCAAATAATCTTCAACAAAGCAGGAAAAAATATCCAGTGGAGGAAAAAAAAAAAAAAACAGTCTCTACAATAAATGGTGCTGGGAAAATTGGACAGCAATGTGTAGAAGAATGAAACTTGACCATTCTCTCATGAAAACACAGAGATAAACTCAAAATGGGCAAAAGGCCTCAAGGTGAGGCAGGAATATATCAAAATCCTAGAGGAGAACATGGGCAGTAACCTCTTCAACATCGGCTGCAGCAACTTCTTTCAAGACATGTCTCCAAAGACAAAGGAAACAAAAGCAAAATGAACTTTTGGGACTTCATCAAGATCAAAAGTTTCTGCACAGCAAAGGAAAACAGTCAACACAACAAATAGGAACCCATGGAATGGGAGAAGATATTCACATTTGACATTAGGGATAAAGGGCTGATATACAAGAGCTACAAAGACCTCTTCAAACTCAACATTAAAACCGATAACCATGTCAAAAACAGATAACCAGGTCAAAAAATGGGCAGAAGACATGAACAGATACTTCCAAAAGAAGACATACAAATGGCTAACAGACACATGAAAAAATGTTCATCATCATTAACCATCAGGGAGATTCAAATCCACTGAGATACCACCTTACACCAGTTAGAATGGTCAAACTTAACAATACAGGAAACAACATGTGTTGGAGAGGATTTGGAGAAAGAGGAACACTCTTACACTGTTGGTGGGAATGCAAGTTGGCGCAGCCAATTTGGAAAACAGTGTGGAGATTCCTTAAGAAATTAAAAAAATAGAACTACCCTATGAACCTGTAATTGCACTACTGTATTTACTGTATTTACCCAAAGATAAGACATAGTGAAAGGAAGGGACATCTGTACCCCAATGTTCATAGCAGCAATGGCCACAGTTGCCAAACTGAAAAGAACCAAGATGCCCTTCAACAGATGAATAAATAAAGAAAATATGGTCCATATATGTAATGGAATATTACACCTCCATCAGAAAGAATGAATACCCAACTTTTGTATCAACATGGACAGGATAGGAGATTATGCTGAGTGAAATAAATCAAGCAGAATGAATCAATTACAATATGGTTTCACTTACTTGTGGAGCATAAGGAATAACACAGAAGACATTGAGAGATGGAGAGGAGAAATGGGTGCGGGGAAATTGTAGGGGGAGACAAGCTATGAGAGACTGTGGACTCTGAGGGTTTTGGAGGGAAGGCGGATGAGGGGTTGGGTGAGCCTGGTTGTGGGTATTAAGGAAGGCATGTACTGCATGGAGTACTGGGTATGGTGCATAAACAATGAATCTTGGAATAATGAGAAAATAAAATTAATTTTTTAAAAAAGTGTGAAAAATTCTTCTATTGTATTAATTTTAATCATCAACTAGTTATTAATGTTAGGCTTGCTATTTAGTGAGTATTTCCATAATCTATAATTAGATTAAAGTAGCAGATGTAATACAGAGTGCTCTGAACCAGGAATAATAATAAGAATATCTATAGAGAGATTTTTTTTTTTTAATTCTTAGAGATGAAGACTAAGGTCATAATGAATATGTATGAAGGCACATATTTTTAATGCAAATAAATGAGAGATTAGGTCTGTGAAAAACTGGAAAACATATTTATCCTTTAAAGGAGGTAACCAATGCTGAGCAGGCTAATTTTTTTATTGTTCTTTCCCTTTTTTTGGCTCCATTTTTTAAAAATTTTTATTAATATATAATGCATTATTTGCCCTAGGAGTACAGGTCTGTGAAACATCAGGTTTACACACTTCACAGCACTCACCATTTCACATACCCTTCTTAAAGTCCATAACTCAACCATCCTCTCCATACCTCCCTTCCCCGCAACCCTCTCTTTCTTTCTGAGATTATGAGTCTCTTATGATTTGTCTCCCTCCCATGCCCATCTTGTTTCATTTTTTTCCTTCCCTACCCCCAAGCCCTCCACCCTGCCTCTCAAATTCCTCATGTCAGAGAGAACATATGATAATTTTCTTTCTCTGATTGACTTATTTGACTTAGAATAATACCCTTTAGTTCCAGCCACATCATTGCAAATGGCAAGATTTCATTTCTTTAGACGGTTGCATAGTATTCTATTGTATATATATATATACACACCTTCTTTATCCATTCATCTATTGATGGACATCTAACTTCTTTATATAGTTTGGCTATTGTGGACATTGCTGCTGTAAACATTCTGGTGCATGTGCTCCTTCGGATCACTCTGCTTGTATCTTTGGGGTAAATACCCAGTAGTGTGATTGCAGGGTCACAGGGTAGCTCTATTTTCAACATTTTGAGGAAGCTCCATGCTGTTTTCCAGAGTGGCTGCACCAGTTTCCATTCCCACCAACAGTGCAGGAGGGTTCCCCTTTCTCCACATCCTCACCAACATCTGTCATTTCCTGACATTAATCTTAGCCAATCTGACTAGTGTAAGGTGGTAGCTCATTGTGGTTTTGATTTGTATTTCTCTGATGCCAAGTGATGTGGAGCACTTTTTCATATACCTGTTGACCATCTGGATGTCTTCTTTGCAGAGATGTCTGTTCATGTCCTCTGCCCATTTCTTGACTGAATTATTTGTTCTTTGGGTGTTGAGTTTGCTAAGCTCTTTATAGATTTTGGATACTAGCCTGTTATCTGATATGTCATTTGAGAATATATTTTTCCCATTCTCTGTTGTCTCTTGGTTTGGTTGGCTGTTTCCTTTGCTGTGCAAAAGCTTTTGATCTTGATGAAGTCACAATGGTTCATTTTTGCCCTTGCTTTCCTTGCCTTTGGTGATATTTCTAGGAAGAAGTTGCTGCAGCTGAAGTCGAATAGGTTGCTGCCTTTGTTATCATCAAGGATTTTGATAGATTCCTTTCTCACATTGAGGTCCTTCATCCATTTTGTGTCTATTTTTTCTGTGTGGTGTAAGGAAATGGTCCTTTTTCATTTTTCTGCATGTGGCTGTCCAAATTTCCCAATTCCATTTTTCAAAGAAACTGTCTTTTTTCTGTTGGACATTCTTTCCTGCTTTGTCAAAGATTAGTTGACCATACAGTAAAGGGTCTATTTCTGGGCTCTCTATTCTGCTCCACTGATTGATGTGTAGGATTTTTTGCCAGTACCATGCTGTCTTGATGATGACAGCTTTGTAATAGAGCTTGAAGTCTGGAATTGTAATGCCACCAGGTGTGGCTTCCTTTTTCAAAATTCCTCTGGCTACTCGATGTCTTTTCTGGTTCCATATAAATTTTAGGATTATTTGTTCCACTTCTTCATAAAATAAAAAAATGATGGGATTTTGATAGGGATTGCATTAAAGTATAAATTGCTTTAGGTAGCATAGACATTTCCACAATATTTTCTCCAACCCATGAATATAAAACATTTTTCCATTTCTTTGTGTCTTCCTCAAATTTTTTCATGAGTACTTTATAGTTTTCTGAGTACAAATTCTTTGCCTCTTTGTTTAGGTTTATTCCTAGGTATCTTATGGTTTTGGGTGCAATTATAAATGGGATTGACTCCTTAATTTCTCTTTCTTCTGTCTTTTTGTTGGGGTATAGAAATGAAATTGGTTTCTGTGCATTGATTTTATATCCTGACACTTCACTGAATTCCTGTACAAGTTCTAGCAGATTTGGAGTGGAGTCTTTTGGGTATTCTGCATAAAGTATCATATCATCTGCAAAGAGTCATAGTTTGACTTCTTCTTTGTCAATTTGGATGCCTTTAATTTCTTTTTGTTTTCTGCTTGCTGGGGCTAGGACTTCTAGAACTATGTTGAATAGCAGTGGTGATAATGGGCATCCCTGCTGTGATCCTGACCTTAGTGGAAAAGCTCTCAGGTTTTCTTCATTGAATTATATTCGCAGTAGGATTTTCATAGATGGCTTTGATGATATTGAGGTATGTACCCTCTATGCCTACACTTTGAAGAGTTTTGATGAAGAAAGGGTGCTATACTTTATCAAATACTTTTTCAGCATCTATTGAGAGTATCATATATTTCTTGTTCCTTGTTTTAGTAATGTATTGAAACACATTGATTGACTTGTAGATGTTGAACCAGGCTTGCAGGCCTGGAATAAATCCCACTTGGTTGTGGTGAATAATACTTTTAATGTACTGTTGGATTCTATTGGCTAGTATTTCGGTGATAATTTTTGCATCTGCATTCATCAAGGATATTGGTCTGTAATTCTCTTTTTTGATGGGATCCTTGTCTAGTTTTGGGATCAAGGTGATGCTGGCCTCATGAAATGAGTTTGGAAGTTTTCCTTCCATTTCTATTTTTTGGAACTGCTTCAGGAGAATAGAAATTAATTCTTCTTTAAATGTTTGGTAGAATTCCCCTGGGATGCCATCTGGCTCTGGGCTCTGGTTCGTTGGCTCTTGTTTTTCGCTTCAATCTCCTTACTGGTGATGGGTCTGTTCAGGTTTTCTATTGCACCCTGGTTCAGTTGTGGTAGCTTATAGGTCTCTAGGGATGCATCCATTTCTTCCAGATTGTCAAATTTACTGGCGTATAGTTGCTCATAATAAGTTCTTATAATTGTTTGTATTTCTTTAGTGTTGGTTGTGATCTCTCCTCTTTCATTCATGGTTTTATTAGTTTGGGTCCTTTCTCTTTTCTTTTTGATATGTCAGGCCAGGGGTTTTTCAATCTTGATAATTCTTTCAAAGAACCAGTTCCTAGTTTCATTGATTTGTTCTATTGCTTTTTTGGTTTCTATTTCATTGATTTCTGCTCTGATCTTTATTATTTCTCTTCTCCTGCTGGGTTTAGGCTTTCTTTGTTTTTTCTCCAGTTCCATTAGGTGTAGTGTTAGGTTGTGTACCTGAGACCTTTCCTGTTTC
This sequence comes from Mustela nigripes, assembly GCF_022355385.1. NCBI lineage: Eukaryota > Metazoa > Chordata > Mammalia > Carnivora > Mustelidae > Mustela > Mustela nigripes. The sequence continues at coordinate 191,037,279 of NC_081557.1, read as the reverse complement.
TTCAGAAATGGTTGTATCACTATATAATTTCCTCTCAGGACAGCCTTTGCTGTGATCCAAAGACTGTGAAGAATTGTGTTTTCATTTTCATTTGTTTCAATGAATTTTTTCAATTCTTCTTTAGGTTCCCGGTGGACCTTCATTCTTTAGTAGGCTGCTCTGTAGCCTCAATGTATTTGAATTTTTCCCAACTTTCCTCTTGTGATTGATTTCTAGCTTCAGAGCGTTGTGTTTTGAAAATATACAGGGAATGATCCCAAACTTTTAGTAATGGTTAAGACCTGATTTATGACCCAGGATGTGATCTCTTCTGGAGAATGTTCCATGTGCACTAGAGAAGATTGTGTGTTCTGTGGCTTTGGGGTGAAATGTTCTAAATATATCTGTGATGTCTATCTGGTCCAGTGTGTCATTTAAGGCCTTTATTTCCTTGTTGATCTTTTTCTTGGATGATCTGTCCACTTCAGAGAGGGGGGTTGTTGACGTCCCCTACTATAATTATATTATTGTTGATGTGTTTCTTTGATTTTGTTATGAATTGGTTTATATGGTTGCCTGTTCCCATGTTAGAGGCATAGATATTTAAAATTGTTTGATCTTCTTGTTGGACAGACCCTTTAAGTATGATATAACATCTTTCCTCATCTCTTTTCATAGTCTTTGACTTAAAATGTAATTGATCTGATATAAGCATTGCCACCCCAGCTTTATTTTGATGTCCATTAGCATGGTAAATGGTTTTGCACCCCCTCACTTTAAATCTGGAGGAGTCTTTGGGTCTAAAATGAGTTTCTTGCAGACAGCATATTGATGGGTTTTGGTTTTTATCCATTCTGGTACCCTGTGTCTTTTGATTGGGACATTTAGCCCATTTAACTCAGGGTAACTATTGAGAGTTATGAATTTATTGCACTGCATTGCCTTTAAGGTGACTGTTACTGTATATTGTCTCTGTTCTTTTCTGGTCTACTACTTTTAGGCTTTCTCTTTGCTTAGAGGACCCCTTCAGTATTTCCTGTAGGGCTGCTTTGATGTTTGCAAGGTTGTTTTTTGTTTGTTTGTTTGGTTGGTTGGTTTTGTTTTTTGTTTGTTTGTTTTTTGGTTCTGTAAGCTTTTTAGCTCTCCTTCTATTTTCAATAATCAGCCTAGCTGGATATAGTATTCTTGGCTGCATATTTTTTTCTCATTTAGTGCTCTGAACATATCATGCCATTTCTTTCTGGCCTGCCAGGTCTCTGTAGATAAGTCTGCTGCCATTCTAATATTTCTACTATTGTATATTACAGGCTTCTTGTCCCAAGTTGCTTTCAATATTTTCTCTTTGTCACTAAGATTAATAAGTTTTACTATTAGATGATGGGGTGTGGAGTTATTTTTATTGATTTTGAGGGGAGTTCTGTCTGCCTCCTGAATTTTGATCCTTCTTCACTTTGCCATGTTAGGTAAATTCTCTGTTATAATTTGCTCCAATATACCTTCTGCCCTCTTTCTCTTTTGTTTTCTTCTTTGGAATCCCAATTATTCTAATATTGTTTTGTCTTATGGTATCATTATTTCTCGAATTCTCCCCCTGTAGGCCAGTAGTTGTTTGTTTCTTTTTTGCTCAGCTTCATTATTCCCCATCATTTGGTCTTCTCTATCACTAATTCTTTCCTATGCTTCATTTATCCTAGTAGTAAGAGCCTCCATTCTTGATTTTACCTCATTAATTCTTTTTTGTTTGTTTGTTTGTTTGTTTGTTTTCAGCTTGGTTAGATTTTATTTCTCTTATTTCTCCAGAAAGGGATTTTATTTCTCCAGACAGGTTTCTCTAATATTCTTTATGCCTTTTTTGAGCCCAGCTAGCACCTTGATAATCATCATTCTGAACTCTAGATCTGATATATTACCAACTTCTGTATTGATTATGTCCCTAGCAATCAATCAGTACTGCCTCTTGTTCTTCTTTTTGTGGTGAATTTTTCCTCCTTGTCATTTTATCCAGATAAGAATATATGAATGAGAGAATAAAATACTAAAAGTGTGGCAAAGGTCCCAGAAACATGTATGCTAACCAAATCAGAGGAGACTCCAAACCAGGGGGAGAAGAAAAGTGTTAAAAAAATTAATATATATATATATATATATATATATATATATATATATATATTCCTGGTGAATAGAAAAGAGCAACTCACTTGATTTTGGGTTTATTTTGTTCTCTTGAAGAAACTACCTCCCAAAATTTTAAAGAAAGGAAAACTTACATATATACAAAAATAAGGATAAACATACTGAAGGGATGGAATATGCCTGTAAAGATGAAAATTTTTTAAAAAGTTCTAAAATAAAGAATTAATAAGATAAGTTGGTTGGAAAAAGAAAGAAGAAAGAAAAAGGGTTAGAGAATGTGCTCAGACTGGACTCTAGAATAAAACCCTGTGTTAGATTTAGGGTATATCTTCATCTATTAGAAGAAATTATATCCCAAATTTTTTTAGGGAAAAAAAACCCCTACATGTATACAAAAAATAAGGCTAAATGCAATGAAGGATAAAATATGACTATAATAATAAGGGTTTAAAAGATTTTTTTTCAACAAAGGTATTGTTAAGATAAACTAGTTTAAAAAACGTTAAAAGAAGAAAGAGGAAATGTTAAAAAAATTAGAATAAGAAAAAAATAAAATAAAAATTAATTTAACTTTGCAAGACTAAAGGATCATGGGGAGAAAACCATGAATTCCATGCATTACTTTCCACTATCTCTGGAGTTCCACTGTTTTCCTTGAGCGGTGAGCTTGGTCTTGGTTGGATGTTCTTGCTGATCTTCTGGAGGAGGGGACAATTGTACTGATTCTCAATGTCTTTGCCCATGGTGGAATTGCACCACTTACCAGGGGCCAGGATAAGAAATCCTCTTGAGTTCACTCTCAGGAGTTTTTGTTCCCTGAACACTTTCTGTAGAGCTTTGGAAGACATGAATGAAAATGGCGGTCCCCAATCTCCAGTCTGGAAGAGCTACGAGCTCAGGGTCCCACTCTTCAGTGTGCCCTCAGAGAAAAGAAGTCAATCACTTCCATCTCCCTGTTCTCCAGCCATGCTTTGGGCTCACCCAGCCTGTGACTGAGCATTTCTGTCTGATGCACAGCCCTTTCTGGAGTCTTGAAACCCAGCAGATTACTGCTTCCAGAGGAGGAAAGGGAGTATCCCTGGATCTGCCACTTGTGGGTCCCCTTTTCCAAGAGCTGTGGTTCAACTGTGCTGTAATCACAGTTTGAGGTAACCCCAAGCTGAGAACTCACACCTTGGCTCTCTCTCTATAGTTGGCTTCCCCTCTCTGATACCTGGGTGCTCTCCCACAATCAGACACCCCAATCTTTCAATGATCCTGTAGGTCCTGAGACCACACTGTCCATGCAAGTGTTCCACCCCTGCTTAGCCTCTGGAGTGATATCCCTCAGTGGAGCAGACTTCTAAAAGTTCTAATTTTGTGGCCCATTGCTCTGATATTTGCCAGGAGCTGGCCCTCCCCCATGATCTATCTTCCCATCGCCTTGGATTCACTTCTCCACATGTCCTACCTTTCAGAAATTGGTCAATTTTCTGTTCCTTGAATTGCTGCTCTTCTTCTCTTTGATCCTCTGTTGAGTTTGTAGGTATTTGGAATGCTTTGATAACTATCTAGCTGAACTCCTATGGCCTGATGTCATTTTGGTCTGCTACTCCTGCACCATCTTTCTTCCCTGTCACTATTTTTTTTTTCAATTTAATTTTTTTGTTCTCTTTTTACTATCATGGAATTATTGAAACAAGTGAACTATATGACCAAAATTAATATATATTAACTAATATATTAATTATTATTTGAATTAGTCCTCTTTGCCAATTTCCATGGTGTAAAACTTCCAATATAACCAATTGAAATTTGTCCTTACTGCTCCACTCTTTCCCACCTGCTCCAAATTTTACATTTATGGTGACTAGTATCATTTTGCTACTCTAAGTCACTTTACCCAATACACAGTTTCCTGTGCTTGGTTCTCTCTTCTTCCCACAAACATACTCAAGACATCCTTACTATCTTCCAGTCATGAGCCTAGTTCCAAAGTCTCCTGGACTTTGCTTAGGATAGGACAATGGAAAAATATACACCATTTTCCACTGAAAATATCATTTTTGTTATTGCCAAACTGGAATAAATACCCTAGCAAATGCACTAAGTATTATAAAAATGTGCAAAAAAGACAACTAATGGTCTGAGGTGTTAATAAAGAAAGGAGAAGACACTTCAAGAAGAAACTGGGAGGTCATCATCTTCAAGGAAAAGAGTTCTTTCATTAGATTACATTGAATCATTAAAATACCTTCACCATGGGGCACCTGGGTGGCTCAGTGGGTTAAGCCACTGCCTTCGGCTCAGGTCATGATCTCAGGGTCCTGGGATCGAGTCCCGCATCGGGCTCTCTGCTCAGCGGGGAGTCTGCTTCCTCCTCTCTCTCTCTCTGCCTGCCTCTCTGCCTACTTGTGATCTCTCTCTGTCAAATAAATAAATAGAATCTTAAAAAAATAAAATAAAATAAAATACCTTCACCATTTATAAAGAGTGACTATATTTTATCTCAAATCCCAATTGTATTATGGAAAAAAGAACACACACATGTGCGTGCACACACACACACACACATATGCCACAAGAGAGATGTTCAACTTGAAGTTGGGCTTTGGCTTTAAACCAAACCTCTAAAGAAGTGAAAGTACAGAGAAAATTGTAAATAAAGACCTGAGCAAATTTTCCTTATTGCTTTACAACTCTCAGTGAGAAAAGAACATATACTTCTTGTGCTAGAATGTATATTGTAATTGAAAAACCAAGAAAAGGAAATTGCAAAACCATATACACAGAGGAACGGGGGCAGAGAAAAACCTTCACCACACAGATACACACACACACACACACACACACACACATACTTCAAAATGAATCCACAAACCGAACACTATTATTCTAAAATATATAAAGAAATCTTAGGCTGCCAAACAGTCAACAATCTAAATATAAGATCACTGGAATGAAACATAATTTCCAGTCACATCATGTGTAATAAAATCTTTATAAAAAATACACTTAGATGGTTAAAAAGAATTTTAATTTACAAAAGGAAAAATCCAGATATGTTTTTAAGAGGCAGTTTAAGCAAAAACATATAAGTCTCAAAATAAATCTATTGTAAATCTTGGAATTAAAATGTGCTCATTTAATTGAAGCCAGCAATATAGATTCTATACTAAACAGCTAAGGAGTTTCTTAATTCCAATATATAGCTGGGAGCAATACTTTTTTTAATATTTATTTATTTGACAGAGATAGAGAGAGAGAGATCACAAGTAGACAGTGAGGAAGGCAGAGAGAGAAGGAGAAGCAGGCTCCCTGCTCCAATGCGGGGCTTGATCCCAGGACCCTGAGATCATGACCAGAGCTGAAGGCAGACATTTAACCCATTGAGCCACCCGGGAGCCCCTGGGAGCAATACTTTTAACTAAAAGACCAGCCAAGTAAAAACAAACAAACAAATAAAAGCAAGAAAGATAAATGAATAAGCTCCAAAAATATCTCATAAGACTTAAAAAAAGAGGACCTAGGAATTGACAAAAAAGCAACATAGAAAAAGTCAGTGTTTGAGAATGCCCCACAATTGCAGGAAGACATGTATCTCAAGCAAAGGTATATCTCAAATATCAAGAAGAGTTAATATAAATCTATATTAATATAAATTATGATAAAACTATGAAATATGTGAGATGACTGGGTGGCTCAGTTGGTTAATCATCTGCCTTAGGCTCAGGTCCTGGGAGGGTCCTGGGATTGAGTCCAGCATCTGTTTCCATATTCAATGGAGAGCCTACTGTTCCTCCTGCTTGTGTGCACTCCCTCACTCTCTTTCTCTCTCATTCTGACA
>NC_081557.1:190992665-191031241 GCF_022355385.1 Mustela nigripes | reverse complement strand
TTTTTTTTTTTTTTTTTTTTTTTTTTTTTTTTAACTTTAAGGGCCGCCTGGGTGGCTCAGTTGGTTAAGCGACCACCTTCAGCTCAGGTCATGATCCTGGAGACCTGGGATCGAGTGCCACATCAGGTTCCCATCTCCACGGGGCATCTGCTTCTCCCTCTGACCTTCTCCTCACTCATGCTCTCTCTCACTGTCTCTCTCTCAAATAAATAAATAAAAATAAAATATTTTAAAAAAATAAAAAATAAAATCTTTAAAACAAATAGAATTGGAAAATTTTTAAAAATATATATGAAATACCAAAGATGTAGATAATTTTTTAAAGTATCAAAAATAGTTTATGTCTTTTAAACAAATAATTGAGTGGGATGAGTCCTCTCAGTAACAAAGATGATAGAAATCAATGAAGTCAAGTTTTCAAAGTGTAAGGAAAATTCACTGACAGTTTATATTTCTTATATAGATGAACTATTCACCAAGATTGAGTAAAAAAAAAAAGACATACAAGACCTGAGAAACTTTGTCACCTCTATGTTTCTATGAAAAACAATATTAAAAACATAATTCACCAAGAAGATAAATAAAACTGAAGGGAAAGGATAGGGAAAAAAGGATATTAAAATTAGATAGTTTTAAAAACATCAGAAATGGAAAATAATTTGGCAAATATAAAATTTTTAAAAAATCATATTTTTAAAAAGTAAAATATAAATACTAAATGACAGTATCAAGGTATGGATAAGTGAATTGGGTAATTAAATTTGCTAAGGTCTTTATATAGTTAGAAATGGATGTAGACAGTTAATAACTATAGGTTTTTAAAAGTCTGATTATTATAATTTTAAAAGTAATCAAAAATGAGAAAAATACAATCTACCACTTTTGAAAAATTTCTCAAACCAAAAAAAGGAATAAGAAGAAAAAGGAAAAAAAATTATAAAGTGAAAACAAAAGCATGAGTGAACAGGATATTTATTCTACATACATTTTAATCATAGAAAATGTACAGTGAAATGAACAGAAAATAAAAATATCCAACTACCAGTTATATTAATGATGTCTCTAAAATATAACATTGAATGATTAGGGACAAAGTGATGGGAAAAGTTATTTTGTCTAAAGGCTAATACATAAATAAAATCCTGTGTCTCAGTATCTGCATCAGATAAAATGTATTTTATAGTAAAGATTTAAAAGATAACAGAGATTCTGTTATATATAACTGTAAAGTCAATAATTCTAAATTTGTAAAAATTATCAAAATGAATACAATTATTATATTGCTTAGAAATATGCATAATAACAATTAACAAATATAAGAAGTGAAACGAACAACTCAAACTCAAAAATGATAGACCAGGGTCGCCTGGGTGGCTTAGTGGGTTAAAGCCTCTGCCTTTGGCTCAGGTCATGTTCCCAGGGTCCTCGGATGGAGCCCCGCATCAGGCCATCTGCTCTGCGGGAAGCGTCCTTCCTCCTCTCTCTCTGCCTGCTTCTCTGACTACTTATGATCTCTGTCAGATGAATAAATAAAATATTTTTAAAAAATGATAGATCAGACAAGAAACTCATTTTTAAGATTCAGAATACTTAAACTTATTGAAACATAATAGAGATAAACAGTAAAGTTCATTCATTTTAAAGGTTTTCTAATGCATTTTGGTATAGGGATACCCTTATAATCAACACAATCTAGTCATCCAGAAGTTCCTTCATGGTTTTTTGAGAATGTTCTCTACACACTTGGGTATCTGTAACTGTATGGGTATATTTTCACTTGTTTGGATTTAATAAGTAATTATCAGAAAACTTTTGGAATACATATTTGAAAATTACTATGACAATAAGTATTGTATTTATATTTACATATTATTCATATTTAAGATTGATAAAATTCAAGATACCATTGACTGTATAATGTAACATTCAACTATCATTAAGAAAGAGAAACTGCCCCCACTTAATGATGATAAATGTTTTATTACATAACCTCCCTCACTGCTTTTTTCCTTTTGAAATAGTTGTTTTGGATTAATTTAAGCACTGATTTTTTTTAGTTTTTTAGTTTTTAATGTATGTATGATTGGGCATACATTAAAAGGGAAATATTGGCAATAGCAATATATACTGATTTTACAAATTTTACAAAATTTTACAAAATTTTACAAAAATTTTACAAAATTATACAAAATTTTACAAATTTTATATTTGTAAATTTAGATTAATGCCCTACATTGAAATACATTGAAAAACTGAATAAAACACAAAGGTGTATCTTTAAATATTTTAGAAGGAAAAGAAAATTTAATAAAGCCTTGGCAGTGTACCCATTCCTCACACATGCATACATAGTCCCCTTTTCCATCACCATCCTGCATCAAAGTGGTTATAATCTATAAGCCAATATTCCTCACATCATTATCACCTAAAGTCCACAGCTTACATTAGGTTTAGTTTTGGTAATTCTCCATTCTCTATATCTACCTGTCTCTCCAACTTTAGGAACATAGTTATTCTTATGACCACAATTTGCTGACAGATCAACTAAATACTGTTGTTGAATTTTAGTTTGTTTAGCTTATTTCATTTTAAGACAAATTCCAAGATCCTTACATGGCTGAACAGAAACTAGAAGTCTGTAAGTCTTAATAAAATCCATTGAAAACAAATTACTTTTATAAAATAATAATGATTATAAGGAAAACTTCATTGTGGTGGCATTTTTTTAATTCATGCATTTATTCTGTTGGTCTGCATCTGCCAAGATTAATTGAATATCTACTATACATCAGGTGTCATTCTAAGTACCAAGAATGTATCGATACATTAAAAATACACACACACACACACACACCAAAATCTTTGTCCTCCTGGAGCACATGTTTTTGATGCAGACTCTAACACAGAAGGGTTTTATTTTTTCCACTTTGAAAAAGACCACTTAGGTTCTCTAGGAAGAATGGAAAAAGGAAAGGCAGGCAGTTTTTTTTATGGTATCTGTAGGAGAGAAGCATGAAGATTTCCTTTGTGTCCCATTGAATGGCAGTACTCCCAGTGTCCCTTTTGAAAGACATTTGTGCTGCTTTTTGGCCGGAGTGGTAATGGTTTTATGTAGTTCCATTATTTCATCTCCCCACTGATTGGAAGCAGTATTTTGAAAGAGCTGGCTAAAGTTGAACTGCTGTCTATGATCCAGAAATGACCAGTGTTGGGTGGTGCCTTTGAGACTCTTTGAAGCAAGAAGTTGTGTTCACCTAGGCTGTGTGATGAACTCAGCCCTTGAAATAAAGGAAAAATACATGGCTGATTACTCAGTCCACTCCAGAAAAATATTCATTTCTCCTGATAACCCATCCTCCATGATCTTCCTTTTCTTCAACCCTTCACCTTGCACACACACATACACGGACAGTATTTTAAGGCAAAATGAAGAAACTGGGGCTCTACAGAGAATGAATTCGGAACCATGACTATATAACTGAAGTAGGCTAATCCAGTTTTTCTCCCTGTGCTCAATATGTAGTCCAAGCATCATCTGTAGCTGTACTAAGAGCACTAAAGAGGAAATAACTGCCCAGATTTCTGTGTGTTCAACTTATCTCCTCTGTCTCAGGACTTAAAGAATCTAAATCTCCAGAAGTGAAGCCCAGACTCTTCATTTTCCACATTTCTATATCCACTACCTAAGGTTATTTTTGCTTTCTTTCACACACAAGAAGAATGAGTACAATCAACTAAAGGTAAATCACACAATTTAAGTGTCTGCTCATCTCTCCACAATTAGCACTTGGTAGGAAGCAGGGAATATTACATGAACACTAAAAGTACTTCACTGAGATTCAGTGAAAGGTAGAATGTCATGGTTAAGAGGCTTTGGAATGAGCCACATCTAGTTTCAAATGCTAGCTTCAGTAATAACTTCTATGTAATCATGATAAATTATCTAATCTCATTGAAATATAGTTTTCTTCATCAGGAAAATGGAGATAATACCATGTTACATATTTGTTGTGAGGATTAAATAAAACAGCAAAAGGAAAGTTTTCAGGATAGAATGGACATCTTCTAGGTGCTTGATATATGACAATAATTATGATTGTTCTTTGATTTCCTTCCTCTCCTTCACCTTTGTTATTATTAGGACCTCAAGAGGATATAAGAGAAGTAACAGTTGAAAAGAGATTACTGGGGGAAAAATTAAATAGTGAATGTACCTGATTTCAATGAGAATATGTAGAATCAGGAATTCCCTAACAATGATACTGAAAATTTAAACTGGAGCTAATACTATAGACCTAAATCTGGTCTAAATCTGGTCATACAGTGTTTAGGATTTTCCATGTACAACCAATATTATTTCTAAGTATATTTGTAGGGTAACTCATATATGTTTATTGAGATAAGTTCAATAATGTTTATTATGACCTGATTATTAATTAGCAAAATCAGAATTAATCTGAAACACAATCAAGAGAAGAATCAGCAAATGAACTGTGGTATTGTCACTTTTACAACTGTCAACAGACTCCACTAAAAGATCACCAGAACCCACCCCACCTGTATTTGAATGAGCTGGATGTGCAGTTGACCCTTGAACAATGCAAGAGTTCAAGGCTCCAGTTCACTGAGCTGTTGAAAATCCATGTGTAACTTTTGACTTTTAAAAAACTTAACTGCAAAAAGCCTACTTTTGACTAAGCCTCCCAATAACATAAACAGTGAATCAGCACAGATTTTGTATACGTTTCATATACTATATTCTTACCATAAAGTAAACTAGAGAAAGAAAATGTAACTAAGAAAATCATACAGAAGAGAAAGGGCGCTTGGGTGATTCCGTTGGTTAAGTGGAGACCTCGATTTTGGCACAGTTCTTGATCTTGGGGTCCTGAGATGAAGCCTTGCTTTAGGCTCCAATCTCTTTGCAGAGTCTGCTTGAGTTTCTCTCTCTCTCCCTCTGACCCTGCCCTCCTCACATCCTCTCTCTCTCTCAAATTAAAAAATAAATAAATAAATAAATCTTTAAAAAAATAAATAAACAAAAGAAAATCATAAGGAATTTTACAGTCCTTTGAAGTGAAAGGACTTTTCTTAAAAATAGAAGTACACACCTGAGCTTGTATTTGTTGTAGGCCCTCCCCTTCATAATTTTAACTCTTCTTGTTTTGAAAATCCATGATCTGGTGCACTATCACTCTGCTATAGTTCTTTGGTCCCAATATTGCTGATTTTAATTAATTTCTAATAACTTTGATTTTTGGTTTTTTCTCTCTCATGTTTGATATAAAAATTTTGTTTTGATGTTTAATGTTTCAGTTTAAGCCAGTTAATATATAGCACTGACTTTGGGTGGCAGGTTAATAATAATGTGATGACTGTTTTTATTCAAAATTAATTTGAGAGACACCATAGATCTATCTTGGGTGCTTTGATTTGGTTGTATAATGAATATCTTAGCAGATGGTAAGAAATTTTTGACTTAATTAGATATATTAAGAATAATTAAATGACTTTGACTTTGAAAATGATATTGCTCTTGTCTTTAGTTGTTCTCATAAAGCGTATAAGCTAATTGATTAATAAGGAAAAAGACAGGCCAACTGTGCAGATGCAGTCTATTTATGAATGTCTGTCTGTGCCCTCGATTTTTTACACAGACACACACACACACACACACACACATATACAGGCACACACACCATTTTTCCAAATTGTTAAATACGTTGAATCATTATCAATATTAGAAAATATCAAAAGAGGCAGACATCTAGCATGGTATAATCTAAAATTATTTCTTACTATACATTTTACTTGTTAGCGTTCTAGTATCTAATTCCTAGATTACATAAATAATGTCAAGTCTTAAGTGAGTTAAAACTGTGGAATACACAAGGCTTTGATTTATTCACTAACACTGATACTGTGAAAGTTATTAATATGATTTTCTCTTTTTGTGTTTTCAAATACATAACATGCTCCTTTATCTGTTCAGTTTTCTCAGGAGTACTGAGTGTTTGCTACAGAAGGAATACGCATCATAAGATGATCAAGGTAACATACAACTTCAGGATAAAAAAAAAAAAATTAGAATGGATATTTCCATTACAAACAGGGTAGTTTCTCCTAAAAAAAATAGTGACAATTTGTCTCTCACTTCATTATTAAAAACTTGTTCTCAACCTTTGTCTAATTTGACAAGCCCTACTTGCATGTGACTTTTACAAACTTGAAATATATACCAGTCAAATAAATATGTGCTATAAGTGTAAAATACAAAATTTGAAATATCCAATATGAAAAAGTATCTTAAATGCATCATTAATAGTTTCTTTTTTGTTTTTTTCCATTTTATTTTATTTTATTTTATTTCTTTTCAGTGTTCCAAAATTCATTGTTTATGCACCACACCCAGTGCTCCATTCAATACATAGCCTCCATAATACCCACTACCAGACTCATCTGGTAATACCCACTACCATCCCCCCAACTCCCTCCCCTCCAAAACCCTCAGTTTATTTCTCAGAGTCTACAGTCTCATGGTTTGTCTTATTTGTCACCCCCTCCAGTTTCCCCCATCTCACTTCTCCTCTCCATCTCCCAATGTCCTTCATATTAATAGTTTCTTATATTGATTATATTCTGGAATGTTCACATGGGTGTTTACTGGCTTAAATAAAATATATGGTTAAAATAAAATTTACCTAATTTTTCATGGTTCCATTAAATATAAAATTATGCATATTGATCTCATTGTATTATTATTTGACAGCACTTGAAGAAATGGAATAGCAGGGTTTAAGGAAATCGCATTATAAACACACAAATGAACACACATATCTGTCCCCACTAACATTTAAATTCTCTATTATGAAGAGAATGAGGTGTGAAGGTCATGGTGGGAGAAGAAAAGCGATCCAATTGTTCAAATTATAAGGTCTGGCTCCCCTAGCACTTTGTTAGTTTTACTTGTAGAAGCCAAATAGCTACTGGGGGCTTAAAGCATGCTAGATTGGCTAGGAATCACGTCCAAAAAGACTAAATCCTCTGTATAGCTATTTTGTTAAATAGCTTTATTGTGATTTAATTCAAATAAAATAATACAAGTCATGCTTTAAACTGTACAATTCAATGATTTTTAATATATTTCCAAATATTAGCAAGCAGAATTATGGTCAATTTCAGAACATTTCGAATTACTTCAAGAAGAAATCCTGTATTCTTTAGCTATCCCTTTCCTATACATGGGTGGATTTAGTTGTTAGTATTTTGTTGAGGATTTTTGAAGCTGCATTTATAAAATATTTTGGCTTGAGGTTTCCTTCTGATGGCTCTGGTTTTGGTAAGAGAGTAAAAAAAGCATCAAAAAAATGAGGAAGTGTTTCCTCCTCTTCTACTTTTTAAAAGAGTTTGTGAAGAATTAGTTTTAATTCTTCTTTGAAGGTTTCTTAGAATTTATTGGTGAGGAAATCTGGGCCTGAGCATTTTATTATAGGTAGTTTTGATTACTGTTTTAATATTTCACAAGTTCTAACTCTATTCAATGTGTCTATTTCTTCTTGAGTTGCAATTTGGTAGTTTCAATTTATCTATTTCATCTGAATTATCTAATTTAGGGGGATACAATTGTTCATATTCCTTTATGACCATTTTTACTTCTAACATCATTAATAATGTTTCTTACTCTACTTCTATTTCTAGTAATTTGTGTCCACTCTTTTTCTCTTAGTCAATAGAGCTACAGGTTTGTCAGTTGTTCCCCACCACCCTCCCCCCACCAAGGAATCAACGTTTTTGGTTTTGTGGACTTTTCTCTATTATTTTCTTTTCTTTATTTCATTATTTACCTCTCTAATCTTTATTACTTCCTACTTAATTTACTGCAGTTCCCTCTTATTTTTCCAGTTTCTTAAGGGGTAGTTTTAATTCTTTCTTACCAATTGGGATGTTTTCATGTCATTTTCTTGCCATATTGTTCTGGCTTGAAATTCCAGTACAAAATGAAAAGCAGTGTCAAAGCAACGTCTTTGTCTTGTTTCTTATTTTAAGGGAATATTTTCATTCATTTAATATTAAATTTGTTAGCTCTGGGTTTTTCATAAATCTTTTTATCATGTTGAAGAAGTTCCCTTCTATTCCCAGTGTTCTGAGTGTTTCTTTTACAAAAAAATGTTGGATTTGCCAAATGCCTTCTCTGTATCAATTAATATATATATATATATATCACAATTAATAAAATAAATACATGTATCACATTAATAGGATTATCATATATTATAATATATATTAATTAATATATAAGACTATAGATCACATTAATAGGATTACATAATCTTATTAATGTGATATATTACAATGATTTTGTATCACATAGGACATATATTATATACTGTATATAATATATATTCATATGTATTTATATATATTATTTATATATAATACTTATATTTGTCTGTGTGTGTGTGTGTGTGTGTATGTAAAATTCAGTAATGTGATATATTACATTGGTTGATTTTCTGGTGTAGAACCAGTCATGAATCCTATGATAAACTGTTACTGGTCATGGTGAATAATTCTTTTTATATGCTGTAGGATTTGGTTTGCTAATATTTTTCTGAAGATGTTTGGGATTTGATCAATAGTTTCCATTCTTTTTTTTTTTTTAAGACTTTATTTATTTATTTGAGAGCGAGAGAGTATGAGAAGGGGGAGGGCCAGAGGGAGAAGCAGACTCCCTGCCAAGCAGGCAGCCCGATGTGGGACTCGATCCTAGGACTCCAGGATCATGACCTGAGCCGAAGGCAGACGCTTAACCAACTGAGCCACCCAGGCACCCCAGTAGTTTCCATTCTTATGGTCTCTCTGTCTGGCTTTCATTTCAACATAATACAGGCCTTGCTGAATGAGTAAGATTATGTTTTATTCTATTTTTAGGAAGAGTTTGATAGGAATTTGGTGTTCTTTATTAAATGTTTGGTAGAATTCACTGGTGAAGCCATCTGATGTGGCACTTTTCATTACTTAGAGGTGATATGAGCTATTTTAAAGTCTTTTTCTGTTAAATATGACATCTGGTCACTTACATAGGCAATTTGTGTTGCCTGTTTTTTTTTTTTTCTGATCAAAGTGTTCATATTTACTGGTTTCTTTGCAAGCCTCAAATTTTTGCTTGAAATGAGACATTTTAGCAAATCTATTGCAACAACTGAGGGGATTGCTCTCTGCACTCCTCCACCAGGGCTTGCTATTGTGTTTTTTGTTTTGTTTTCTTTTTTTTTGTTTTTTGTTTTTTGTTTTTTTGCTTGTATCATTTTTAGTGACTGGATGGACTTGTTTAATGAAATCTGTACCTTACTCAAAATGTTTACCCCTTGATGTTGCACCACAGGGTGCAGATTTGAATATGTTTCTACTCTCTTTCAAAATATCAGTGGTATTTCTTGATAGAGCTCTCTCTCTCTTTCACTGATCACATTTGACTGTTAAACCCCACTAATCTCCACTAATTGTTTCAGCAGTGCCTGGGGCATCAATTGCTTTATAAACTAATCCAGTCAAATTTTGGCTCTTTCTGAGGTTGCTGGTTAATACCTATCCTGACTCCAGCAGGACTGCAGCCCCCTTACTACCTGGTTCTGTTTCACAAAGCAGTCAGTTTACAGCATGGACGGTAGCTTCAGTATATCCACAAATCTTCCAACTGGCTTTCACCACATTCCACTGTTTCTTGAGAGTTTTAAAGATTGGCTTTTTTCACTTACTAATATGTATTCAAGTCCCCTCCATGTCTTTTTATGACTTTATAGCTCATTTGTTTTTAGCACAGAATAGTAATATCCCATTGTCTGGATTTACCACAGTTTATATAGATATTCACCTCCTGAATTGTTTCCATATTTTGCCAATTATGTATAAAACTGCTAAAACTAACCATGTACAGTTTTTGTGTGATAAGACATTTTCAGATCCATTAATTAAATACCAAGACTAGATTGCATATGAAAAGAGTATGTTTAGTTTTATAAAAGATTGCTAAACTGTCTTCTAAATTGGCTGCACTATTTTGCATTCCCAACCAGGACTGAATGTGTGTTCCTGTTGCTCCCTATCATTGCTAGCATTTGGCATTGTGAATGTTGTGGAGTTGTCCATTCCAATAGGTATGTACTGGTACCTCACTGTTCTTTTATTTCATGATTCTCTAATGACATATGATGTTGAGAATGTTTTCATATGCTTATTTGGCATCTGTATATGTCCTTTAGTGAGGTGTCTGCTCAAATCTTTTCTCATTTTTAAACAGGTTATTTTCTTATTTTTGAGTTAGAGTTCTTTG
The DNA here is from genome assembly GCF_022355385.1 of Mustela nigripes. NCBI lineage: Eukaryota > Metazoa > Chordata > Mammalia > Carnivora > Mustelidae > Mustela > Mustela nigripes. Next base: position 191,020,908 of record NC_081557.1, on the reverse strand, counting down.
TATATTTTTGGATAAGAGTTCCTTATCAGATACGTTTTGCAAGTATTTTCTCCCAGTCAGTGGCTTGTCTTCTCATTCTCTTAAGAAAGTGTTTGTCATAGGGCATAAGTTTATTTTTAATAAAATGGCTTTTTTTTAAGATTTTGATTTATTTATTTGACAGAGAGAGAGAGAGAGAGCACAAGCAGGGAGAAGCAAGCAGAGGGAGAAGGAGAAGCAGGTTCCCCACTAAGCAGAAAGCCTGATGCGGGGCTTGATCCCAGGACTCTGGGATTATGACCACATCAGAAGGAAGATGCTTAATTGACTAAGGCACCCAGGTGCTCCTAAAATGGTTTAAAAAAAATTTTTTTTTCAGCACTTTCTCTGGTAAGTGGGTCTGTAGACTTCCTTCTGCAGTCATGCCAGAAGCTGATATCTGAGATAGTCTTTTGATCTCATGAAATTAATGACTATGAAAACAATAAACTATAAATTATTCTAGTGTTGTGGAAGAAAATTTATTAGTAGTAAGTTCTTAAATATTTTATTACATATCCACATATTTCAGTCCTTGGGGAATATAAAATTATCTGTGGAAAAGTTAAGATTATATCCTTCTATATTCTAAACCCAAATTTGTATCTGGGCAAAGCAACAAGACACTTAAACAAAAAATATTGAAGCTTATTCAGGCATGCAAAATTAATGAGAAATAAATGTACTGAAATGCTTGGGCAGTCATCTGCACACTATACTTCATTTTGAACCAAACATAAAAAAAATAGGTTGGGGTAAATAATATGAAATGCTCTAATACATATAATGCATGTATAAATAGTTATCCAAGACTCTATCTATATCTATACAACCTATCTGTATAAATAGGTTATCCCTCTTTTTTTCCCGTTTTAATTTAAATTACAGTAAGTTAACACAAAGTATGATATTAGTTAGGTGTATATTATAGTGATTTACCACTTCCATACAGCACCTGATGCTTATCAAAAGTATGCTCCTTAATCACCATCAGCTATTTCACCCTTCACTCCTACCATCGCCTCTGATTAGTTTGTTCTCTATAGTTAAGAATCTATTTCTTGGTTTGCCTCTCTTTTTTACCAAGTTCATTTGTTTTGTTTCTTAAATTCCACATAGGAGTGAAATCATGTGGTCTTTGTCTTTCCCTGACTGACTTATTTTGCTTAGCATAATACACTCCAGTTCCAGGCATGTCATTGCCAATGGCAAAATTTTATTCCTTTTTATGGTTGAATAATATTCCATTATATCTGATCTCTTCTGTATCCATTCATCAGTCAATGGACATCTGGCTCTTTTCACAGTTTGGCTATTGTGAACAATGCTGCTATAAACATTGGGGATCAGGTGTCCCTTCAGATCATTATGTTTGTATCCTTTGGATAAATACCTAGTAGTGGAATGGCTGGGTCATAGGGTAGTTTTATTTTTAACTTTTTGAGGAAACTCTATACTGTTTTCTACATTGGCTGTACCAGTTTGCATTCCCACCAACAGTGTAAGATGGTTTCCCTTTCTCCACCTGCTTGCCAACACCTATTGTTTCCTGTGTTATTGATTTCAGCCATTCTGACTTGTGTGAGGTGATATTCATTGTTTTGATCTGTATTTCCCAGATGATGAGTGATGTTGACCATCTTTTCATGTGTTGAACAGATTTTTCTCTTAATGATGAAATGACATAGCACCTCTTTCTTTTCTTTCTTTCTTTCTTTCTCTTGAAAACATATTTAGAAAGTTCTTTAAATATGGTATCTTTGGTAAACATTTGGAAACAAGCCATCATCATAACTATTAAAGTATAGATCCACAGATCTAAAGTGGCTACAATTGGAAACTGCAAAGTTTCCAATTTTTATAATTAACTGTGCCCATCTTCCAGCCAGAAATGAGTATGTAAGGGCATTTCTCTAATAGTAGATATAATATGAGGTGGTCATTACCTTATGACAAAGAAAAAAAAAACTATTTCCACTTTATTTATTTCCAAAGTAAACTTGCTAATAATGTCTTATATAAAAACATAGAGGATGCCATTAAAAATGTGAACTTACTTAAAAAAGTTCTCTTCCTTCCTTTAACTTAATAACATTAAGTTATTGTCAGTAGTTGGTACATATCTACTTTAAGAATTTCTTCTGTTCTATTCTTTTGTTTGGATGAAAATTATATTCAATTATTTCCTGTCAGTTATATCCTTCAAATACTACTATAGCAATTAATATATATATATATATATGCATCTATACATTATTTTAATTGATTATATTATTAATATTACAATTTGATATTTGTATAACTCAGTTGTTTGATGTTATTAGATTTAACATGACTTAAGATGTCTAGATTGTATTACATTACATTTTTTCAAATTATCCCATGTTGTCGGTAAATTAAGATTCCAATTTATTGTTATTATGAACATTGTTGTGATAAATTTCTTGTAGATCTTTTCATTCAAATAATTGTCTCCTTAGGATATATTTCTGAAGTGCTATTTCTTGTTCATTTTTAAGGCTTTCACAACTCATTACCAAATTGCCTTCTAAAAAGGTCATGCCAATTTATACTCATATTAATACAGTGTAAGAAGACACTTTCTATGCTTTTAATTGGGAGGTTAAGTGGCAGATGCTTTCTAGAGTTTAAAGAAAAGGAAAGTAGCCAGTAATTTTAAATGAAAGCAAAAATGCATATTATAACTTATATATAATTACTATAAGATTTTCTTCCTATAAACCAGGAGGTGAAGATTAGAAATAAGCCCAAAGTCATATAGTCCCACTTTTTCATTTTTTTTTTTCTTAGGAGAATGGTAAATTGATAGAATGACTCACTACAGAAAGAACATTTTTTAATCCATAGTTTGAGTTTTCGTTCAATGGGTAGACTGTTTCAGTTACTAATGAATAAGCTCTAAACTTCTGCTATACAACATAACATCTACAGTAAAAGACACTGTATTTACCCTTAAAAATTTGTTAAAAGGGTAGATCTCATGTTAAGTATCGTTACTTAAATAAAGTAAAATAAAATAAAATAATAAAATAAAATAAAAACCAAAGGCATGGGAAGAAACTTTTGGGGATGATCAATATGTTCACTAATTTGATTGTGATGATAGTTTTGTGGGTTTATGAATATATTCATACTTATCAAATTGTATTAAATATGTGCAGGTTTTTTGTATATTTATTACACTTCACTAAAGCTCTTTGAAATATAGTCCATAAGCTTATACCTCTATATCTAAGTTTATACCTTTATATCAATATTGATAAACAATAGCTATAAAATATAATCCCCTTACTACTCAAGAAAGCAAATGGGAATGCCAATGCATGCTCAGTGAGGCTTTTGTGAACATATTATTGATTCCATTGTAATATATATAAATTGTGTCTCTGAGTCTTTACACATATTCTGATCTTTGACAAATTAAGATTACTTGAGGCGGATCAGACAAATAGAGTCATCAGGACAAAAGACCATTAGTAGGTTTTACCACTACTAATGATACCACATTACAATTTCCTCAAGATTAAGCTCATTTTTAGAAATTGCTGCCTTTCCATATCTGGTTCTAAGTGATCTGTTTCAATTTGATCTTATATTCAATCTAGTAATTTGTATTTCTGCAGTTTACTTTTACATATATACTCTTGTTTATATACCTGTATTCTAATGCAATAATAACATTATACAAAACACAAAATCAATGTATTAGAGATATATCAACTGATTTTATTTTATTTATTTTTATTTTTATTTTTTAGGGAGAGAGAGAGAGAGAGAGTGGGGTCAAAGTGGGGAGAGGGCCAGAGGGAGAGAGAAAACCTTAAGCAGGCTCCATGCTCAGCGCAGAGCCCAACATGGGACTCCATCTCAGGAATGTGAGATCATGCATGACTTGAGCCAAAATCAAGAGTCAGAGACTTAACCAACTGAACCATTCAGGTGCACCATCAATTAAATTTATTTTAATAAGTAATTCTCCTATGTTCAAAACTCTAAGTTAAAAGCAATCCACTCTACCATATTATAAAGGCCAAAAGGCTGAGCACTGGAAAACTATCTTAGTGAGTTAGACAGAGTCAACAATTCAACCTGTGGTAAATTAGGGTATGTATGTGTATAGGTATCCATGTATGTTTAAGTATAAAATCTGGAAAGCAACTGAGATTTAATATATACATCTCATGCATGTATGCATGCATATATATGTATATATACATTTAATGTAATGATATTTGTGAAACATTTGGCATAATTAATTCCTGGTACAGAACAAGCTTCTGCAAATGCTAGTTTTATTTTGGTGAATATTTTCTACATATTCTTTATTATAAAATAATTTATCATAAATTATAAAAAATGTTATATAACATTTTGTAATAGACGTATTATATTCCTTATAATCATAATGAGTTATACTAAAGATATCAATTCTTATTTGTACTTGTTATTATGTATAATAAATAAAACCAAAAGGAGATTTATTTAAACATAGCAAATTTTACTTCTCTTTCTAAATGTAAGGGAAAACATTTTGTCAAATACTCAGTTTCTATAAATAGTTTAAAACCCTTTTTACCAAGAAAGGGAGTTAAAGGGATTCAATATATTTGAGAAAAGAAAATAAGAGCTAAGAAAATGTGGCACAGAATGGCTGTGACATGTATATTATCTTACCTGGAATCATTTCATTATGAGGTCTGAAAAAATAGCTGTTCTTTGGGACTCAGTGAATATAGCTCTAATTTCAGCTTCTAATTTCAGGTTCTCATATATAATTACTCTCTCTATGAGTGTAGAGTGGAGGGTTTTCTGTTACCTTGGGTATGAGCTTTAATTTAAATCCTCAGATTTCCAAAATTCTAATTTAAACCGCAGAGCAGCACAGCTATGATCAGATTGTTCTCTTGCAAATGGGGTTTATAATTTGCGAATCCCAAATGAAACAAATCATTTAGCAGAACTCAAAGAAGCCAGTTAGTCTATGCTTTAATTTTTTTTTCTTTTACAAAATGAAAGTAAAGAAAAGCTTAAATACTATTCTGAGATCCTAATCAAGAACTACAGAGTTACTCTTGAATTATATGCCCAAAGGCAATTTAAAGCCAATCCTTTGGAGAAATATTAATAAGGTAAGTTAAAGAAATCACAAATTGGGGTAGTCTGAAAACTTTAATGTCATGTAGCTGATTTTTCATGGTTTATATTGAAGAGAAAGGACCTTTCTCTTATAGATTATATCACACAATTTTGATGCCATTGCTACTGTAGTCAAAAAGAATTCTCTATTCCCCATACGCAATTCTCAAGAATATATAAAATGTCAGGTATCAAAAATTACTAGTTATTTTCAATTGTCTTCTCTCTTACTCTATTCTGCATTTCCCCAAAAGCCACTGGTCCTAAAACTGGTGAGAAGAACAATCTAATCAGATATAGAAAGCCAGGAAAAAATGTCTTTACAAGCAGAAAGTGAACTCTGAAATGTGAAGAAAGAAAAGGCAAAATCAAACAAGGAAGCAATCTGCAAGTCCTTTTAAGAGTCATGTTGGAGCATTCCTATCCATTTGGGCTTTAGGTAGAAGTAGCTGACATAAAGATGTTGAGATAAGCATACTGCCCTAATCCTAGCTTACCTCCCTTGGTGATATAGTTCAAGACTTCAATATTGATAATGGAAAGTTGCAGCACAAATTGAATCTTTTTGAAGATGAATAGTTGTTATCAGAAATATCATTCTGGTCTTTATAAAATCTACTACACCCACAATTGCTTCAAGTGTTAGAAGTTTCTAAAGTAGTGCCACAAATTTTGAAAATATTAGTAAAGTATTAATTTTTGTCATTTAAAATTATAAAGCAAGCTGCAAACTTAAAAGTAGTAGGAAGGGAAAAAGCAAGAATTTAAGCAGGATAAACATGCTAAGAAATAGCTATGCATGAACAGAAAGAATTTCTGTTGGCTAATGATGGTGAACATTTTTTCATTCATGTGTCTGTCAGCCATCTGTATGTCTTCTTTGGAGAAGTGTCTATTCATGCTTTCTGCCATTTTTGACATGATTTACTGTTTTTTGTGTGTTGACTTTGAGAAGTTCTTTATAGATCTTGGATATCAGCCCTTTGTCTCTAATGTCATTTGCAAATAATTCTTCCATTCTGTGGGTTGCCTTTTGATTTTGTTGACTATTTCCTTTGCTGTGCAGAAGCTTTGATCTTGATGAAGTCCCAAAAATTCATTTTCACTTTTGTATCCTTTGCCTTTGGAGACATATCTTGAAAGGATTTGCTGTAGCCAATGTTGAAGAGCTTACTGCCTATGTTCTTCTCTAGGATTTTGATAGATTATTGCCTCATGTTGAGGTCTTTTATACATTTTGCATTTATCTTTGTGTATTGTGTAAGAGAATAGTCAAGTTTCATTCTTCTACACAAAGCTATCCTAGATGTCCAATTTTCCCAGCACCATTTATTGAAGAGAATTTTTTTCCACTGTATGTTTTTTTCCTGCTTTGTCAAAGATTATTTGACCATAGAGTTGAGGGTCCATACCTGGACTCTTTTCTATGTTCCACTGATCTATGTGTCTGTTTTTTTGACAGTACTATGTTGTGCTGGTGATCACAGCTTTGTAGTAAATCTTGAAATCACACAATGTGATGCCCCTCATTTTGTTTTTCTTTTTCAACAATTACTTAACAATTTGGAGTCTTCTCTGGTTCCATGCAAATTTTAGTATTGTTTGTTCCAGCTCTCTGGAAAATGCCAGTGGAATTTTGATCAGGATGGCATTGAAAGTATAGAATGTTCTGGCCAATATAGACATTTTAACCATATTTATTCTTCTGATCCATGAACATGTAATTCTCTTCCATCTTTTTATGTCTGTTTCAACTTCTTTCATGAATGTTCTGTAGTTCCTTGAGTACAGATACTTTACATATTTAGTTAGGATTATTCCCAGATATCTTATCATTCTTGGTGCTATAGTTAGTGGAATCAATTCTCTAATTTCCCCTTCTATATTTTCATTGTTAGTGTATAAGAAAGCAACTTATTTCTGTACATTGATTTTGTATCCTGCCACATTACTGAATTGCTGCATGAATTCTAGTAGTTTGGAGTGGAGTCTTTGGGATTTCTATATAAAGTATCATGTCATATGCAAAGAGAGAGAGTTTGACTTCTTCATTGCCAATTCAAATACATTTTATTTCTTTTTGTTTTCTGATTGCTGTTGCTAGGACTTCTAGTACTATGTTAAACAACAGTGGTGAGAGTGGACATCCTTGTCTTGTTCATGATCGCAAATGGAAGCTGTCAGCTTTTCTCTGTTGAAAATGATATTTGCTGTGGGTTTTTCATAGATAGATTTTATGAAGTGGAGGAATGTTCCCTTATCCCTATACTCCAAAAAATTTTTTTAAGGTTTTTTTTGTTTATTTGACAGAAAGAGAGAAAGAGAGAGAGAGAGATCACAAGTAGGCAGAGAGGTAGGCAGGAGAAAGGGGGAAGCAGGCTCCCCATAGAGCAGAGAGCCCAATGTGGGTCTTGATCCCAGGACCCTAGGATCATGACCCAAGCCAAAGGTAGAGGCTTTAACCCCCTGAGCCACCCAGACATCCCATCAGGAATGGAGGCTGTAACCTATCAAATGTTTTTTCTGCATCAGTTCAGAGGACCATGTGATTCTTTTCTCTTATTTATTTGTTCTATCACATTGATTGTTTTCAAACGTTGAACCACCCTTGCACCCCATGGATAAATCCCACCTGGTCGTGGTGAATAATCTTTTTAATGTACTGTGGGATTCTATTAGCTAGGATCTTGTTGAGAGTCTTGGCATCCGTATTCAACAGGGATATTGGTCTGATATTCTCCTTTTCGGTGGGGTCTTTGCCTAGTTTGTGGATCAGAGTAATACTGGCTTCCTAGATTGGGAATTTTTCTTCTGTTTCTATCTTTTGAAACAGCTTCAGGAAAATAGGTATTATTTCTTCTTTGAATGTTTGTTAGAATTCCCCAGGGATTCTGTCAGGTACTGGGCTCTTGTTTTTTGGAAGGTTTTTAATCAATTGCTTCAATCTTGTTACTAGATATTGATCTATTCAGGTTGTCAGCTTCTTCCTGATTCAGTTTTGGAAGTTTATAGGTTTCCAGAAATGCTTTCATTTCCTCTATGTTGCTTAATTTATTGGCATATAACTGTTGATAGTTATTTTTGATGATTGTTCTATTTCCTTTGTGTTAGTCATGATCTCTCCATTTTCATTTATAATTTTATTAAATTGGGTCTTCTCTCTTTTCTTTTGAATTAATTTGGCCAATGGTTTGTCAATATTACTGATTCTTTCAAAAAAACAGCTTCTAGTTTAATTGATGTGTTCTACTATATCTCTAGTTTCAATATCATTGATCTCTGCTCTAATATTGATTATTTCCCTTCTTGTGTGTGGGGTTGGCTTAATTGTTGTTGATTTTTCAGTTATTTAAGGTGTAAAGATTGCTGGTGTATTCTAAATATTTCTATTTTTTTGAGGGAGGCTTGGATTTCTATGTATTTCCCTCTTAGGACTGCCCTTGCCATATCTCATAGGTTTTGGACCCAAGTATCGTCATTCTCATTGGTTTCCATGAATTGTTTAAGTTCTTCTTTGATTTCCTGGTTAACCCAAACATTCTTAAGCAAGATGGTCTTTTGCTTCCCAGTGTTTAAATTCCTTCCAAACTTTTCCTTGTCGTTGAGTTCCAGTTTCAAAGTACTATGGTCTGAGAATATGCAGGGAATAATCTCAGTCTTTTGGTATTAGTTGAGCCCTGATTTGTGACCTAGTATGTGGTCTATTCTGGAGAAAGTTCTATGCGTGTTTGAGAAGAATGAGTATTCTGTTGTTTTAGGGTGGAATGTTCTGTATATTATCTATGAGATCTAACTGGTCCAATGTGTCATTCAATGCTTTTGTTTCTTTATTGATTTTCTGCTTGGATGATCTATTACTGAGAGTGGTGTGTTAAGATCCCCTACTATTAAGTATGCATATCAATATGACTCTTTATCCTGATTAACAGTTGTCTTATGTAGTTGGCTGCTCCAGTATTGGGGGCATAAATATTTACAACTGATAGATCTTCTTGGTGAATAGACCCTTTCAGAATGATGTAGTGTCCTTCTTTGTCTCTGACTACAGTCTTTAGTTTAAAATCTAATTTATCTGATATGAGAATCACGACCTCAGCTTTCTTTTGAGGCCCATTGGTAGGAAAGATGCTTCTCCATCCCTTCACTTTCAGTCTGGATGTATCCTTAGGTTCCAAATGGGTGTCTTCGAGACAACATATGGACAGGTCCTGTCTTTTTGTCCAATCTGCAACCCTATGCTATTTTATGGGAGCATTTAGGCCATTCACATTGAGAGTGATTATTGAAAGGTATGTTTTTATTGACATCATGTTGCCTGTGAATTCCTTGTTTCTATAGATTGTCTCTGTAAATTTCTGTTCTATGACACTCTTGGGTTCTTTCTTCTTTTAGAGAACCCCCCTTAATATTTATTGTAGTACCAGCTTGGTGGTCATGTACTCTTTTAAACATTGCCAGTCTTGGAAGCTCTTTATCTCTCCATTTTGAATGTAAACCTTGCTGGATAAAGTATTCTTGGCTGCATATTATTCTCATTTACTGCCCTGAATATGTCTTGCCAGCTCTTTTTGGCTTGCCAGGTTTCTGTGGACAGGTCTGACATTATTCTGATGGACCTTCCTCTGTACCTAAGGAATCTCTTCCCCCTAGTTGCTCTCTTGTCTAAAATTATGATTCATCAGTCTCATAATCAAGTGTCTCAAGGTCTTTGTAGATTCATTGATCTTGGGGGGTTGGTCATTCTGCCTCTAAGACAGAAACGTTGGTTCCATTTCCCATATTGGGAAACTTTTCATGGAGAATTTGTTCAAATATTTATTCTAGTCTTCTTTCTTTCTCCTTCCCCTCAGGGATCCCAATAATTCTGACATTGGAACATTTCATGGTGTCATTTATTTCCCTAATTCTGTTTTCATGGCTTCTAAGCTGTTAGTTCCAAGCTTCCTCCTGATCCTTTTTCTCTATCAATTTGTCCTATATATCTTTAATTCTGTCTTCTGCCTCAGTTACCCTAGATGTTAGAGTATTTAGATTAGATTGGATCTCATTGATAGCCTTTTTAACTTCTTCCCAAGCAGCTTTCACTTCTGCCCTAATCAATTCCATGTTATCACTAATGGTTTTCTCCAACCTAGCCATTGCCTGGTTAATTGTTACCCTGAGTTCTCTTTCCAACATATTGTTTATATCCATATCCAATAGCTCTGATGGAGAGGGCACAGTTTCCAAATTTTTCCTCTGTTGGGCCTTCCTCCTTCTAGTCATTTTGGTGAGAGGTATTTTTTATTTGTTTTGTTTTTGTTTTTGTTTTATTTTAAAAAGTTTTACTTAATCGTTTAAATTTTAAAAAATTTAAAATATTCCAACATATTGTTACAAAGGATGGTATGACTTGAAAAAGTCTCTTGTAATTTTGAAAAGATAAACATGATGTATCCATGATGTTTTAAGAATATGAAATTTTAAAAATGAAAGACTTCTAATCCTTGGTAAAACCAGAAGAATTAAGAGATCTCAATATGTGCATATTCATTTTAGTCAACCACTTTTATGGAATGGATGCCTGTGAGAGACTGGGTGTGACTTGATCCCTGGTTCTGAGGGATTTAGAAGCTGAGGTACTACTTTCAAGATGAATTGTCCAGGGATACTTTGCTGCAGCAGCTTGAGGAATGGTTTGCAATGTGACTGGATGATGTTTTTCCACAACAACTGAGCTCATGGGAGGAGAAATTCCCATTATAGCTAAGCTGCTACTAACTCTGTTTTTTGAGGCAAAATCACATATCCCTGTGATCCGGGCTGTAATTGTTCTTCCAGCTTTCTGTTTTGCAGATGTCACAACTCTGGGCACATACATTTCTTCTGGTGCATCAGCAGCTGTAGACCCGGAGCCAAGAGTTGCAGAAACCAGAAGGTGAACAGAGGAAGCAGACACACACACACAATCGACCACAATCTAGGGGAGGTGCACCCTGGAATGCTTCTGAGCAAATGGAAGTCACCCCCAAAAAGAAAGGAAAAAATGAAAAATGAGAGAGAGAAAGAGAGAGACAGAAAAAAAGAGAGAGAAGACCCAGCCAAAAAGAACCCCAAGATTTATGTAATACCAGAACAAAAATAAATACACAGAAAGACTGGTTGAAGAAAAAGATGGGATGGTGGTTATAAATCCTCACTGTGGGTGAGGAAGTTTATTTTCACTCTTCCTAGGTGTATCTTGATATCTTTGTTAAAGGACTCAACTTTCCAGAGATAAAGGGAGATTAAAACTGGTTCATATAGAGAGGTAGTATTGATTAGGGAAAGAGGATTACCTTGAAGCTTATATGTATATGGATATTAACAAAAATAGAAAAGAAATAGAAAACACAGGTATATGTATGAAAAAAGTTTAAGTTAAAAAGTTATTATGGGATATGTTGAATTAAGCCTCTATTTGTAATGGTAAGTGGGTTAAAAAAAATAAACAGAACAAGCATAACGAAAATGAATTAAAAATAAACATTTTATCTATAAAATATACAGCTTTTAGGACAATACTGGGAGGTTAACATATTGTTTTCCCCTGATGTTGGGATTTTACAGTTTTATAGGGAATCTGTGGCAGTTGTCCTCTCATTCTTTTGGTTGTATTTCTGGGGGACTGGCCTGCTGACTTGTTTTTCAGACAGTCTTGGGTTGAATCCTCCTGCGCCCTATCAAGGGGCTGGGGTTCTGTAGAAACCAGTTTTTCACGCTTTTGTTATCTGGAGGGGTTTTTCTTTGTTCATTTGTTTGTTTTGTTTTTTGTTTTGTTCTGTTTTCCCCTTTGGTGGCTTTTTGCAGCTTTTTGGAGGTTTAGTGGAAAGCAAACTGCATCTAGACCTCCATCTCAGATAAAAACCTCAGTCTGGGTGGTCCAGAACACACAGACTCACCATTTGTAAACTCCACTGAATCATGCAACCTCTCATAGGCAGTGCAAGTCCCCAGCCACTCTCTCAGGGATTGCCCGAACCACCAGCTTGTCTCTGCGCCACCATGCTACTAAAACCATGAGTGATATTTATCCAGGGAGCCCGCTTTTGGTGGCTGCCTTTGTCAGGACTGCTGTTTGGGTCTAGACCTCAGGTTGCTACTTGGGAGATCATTGCACTGAGTTCCTTTCAGCCCCCAGCTAGAAGAGTTTAGACCCTCGGCTTGTCCTAGAGACTGCCAGGTCAGACTCTGGTTGTGCAGTGTGCAAAAGTTCTAGGGAGTGCAGGCTGGTGCCATCACCAGACTCCCTCATGCTGGGGCGAGAGTGTGTCCAGCAAGCCCTGATGCAAGCCACGCAACCCTGGGGGTTCTGCTGCACTCTCTCTGGCATGGGTGGTCACTAACAGTAGCCATCCTGGGACTGTGGGTTTAGGCCCACGCCCATGACCACCCTATTCCACCAGTTGCCGCCTAAGATCTTTTGTTCTTTTTGAGTCCTTTTAACACGATTCCAAGATAATGCTGGTCCCCAATCAAAGGGCACTCCCTTATTGGGGTATTACTTTCCAATGTGTCACTTCTGGTGGCTTCCTCCCCCTAATGTTTATCTTTTGAGATCATCTTTCCCACTCCGCTTTACCTCTCCATTGGACTCTTCTGCCCCCATAGAGATCCAGAAGTGTATAATCCTACATCTCAGTCTGATGTCTTGGGTATTCAGTGTCCTGGTAGATAATTAGCTCACCTTAGGGGACCATTTGAAACAGGGTCTCCTACTTCTCTGTCAACTTGCCCCTCATTCGATAATTAACTTTAATTGATAAAATGGAGTTGTAGGTCTAGGATGTGTTTCAGCAGGTACAAATGGGGGGAAAAAATCAATAAACCCAGAAAGTATTATGACTTCAGTTCTATTTTTAGTAAGAACTACGATGAGTCAGCCAGGTTAATGATATTTGTTTGTTCCAGGTAAATAATCAAATTAAATACTTGAGTAAATTGGATGACCCAGAATGATGAAGACAAACATATATTGAGCCCAACAAGGAAGACCTTGAAAGCCTAGCTAATTATGTAAGTGTTGACATGTAAGTGAAGTAAAATCTATGGGTAAGTGAGACAAAAGCAAGAATCATAAAATGTGGACTGTGGTGGGAAATTTCTACCAAATCTATGTTAATGGAAAATTTTAAGCAGGTGTAATCTTTAAAAAGGATTAGCAGAATTTATGAAAGTGTTGTAGGTCTCACCATGCCAGGCTTAATACTAAATTATTCTTAGGGCATATGAAAAATATCATGAAAAACAAAGGGATATGAAAAACAAAGGGATATGAAAGGGATAGAGGATAGTCAACTATGCAGACAGCCTTGTTACAGGAGAAGACAAATTCAAGATATCATATATCTGTGGCTATACGTACTTTGAGAAATCTGTTGCTTTTTAGGAATTTCAGCCCTGTGTGCATGAGAAATGCTACATAATTTTCATCTCCTGGGGCTGATAGGTGAAAGATAACAGAAAAATATCCAAATAACATACAAGGAATCTAATAGGTTTGGATTGTAAAGGGAATAATCTTACACCTCGTATTTTCATTTTATCTATGATATATATATATATTGCATGATGACCTTTATGGTAAGTTTCTCTTAGAATTCAGAATGAAGCAAAATCAAACAAATAAAAATTATAACTGCCAAAAAAAAAAAGAATGGATATTCTTCCTTTTGGATATCAAGACTAAAGCACATGCTTCGTATTCCTTACTCTACTCTGACACCTTACTCCACATTGTTCAACCCTTTCTGCTTCCTTCCTTAACCATTTAGCTTGTTTTTCCCTTAATTTTATGGTATATTGATTTACTCATTTAAAAGTAACAAAAATTATTTTAAGAAGAATGTACTTATAAAATATAGCACAGTTAATTAGCAATGACAAGCTATTTCTAAATTAAAAGTAAAGACCCTCTATAGAAACTACATGCAATATTTGAACACATTCATTTAAGTTGTATGTATGTGTGCATATTCACAAAGGTTAAAATGGTGGCAGAAGTTCATTATATATCTATATCTATACTTATGTATAGATATAGATATATAGATATACATATACCTATGTATAGGTATAGATATAGATATTTTTAATTGGTAGGCTTGCCCATGAATGATGTCTTTGAATTATTGTTATATTTAATCAAAGCTATTATGAATTATTCCACTACACATATAACATGTAACCAAGTACACTTGTAAATCAGCTTGATTAAGAATATTCCTTATAGGGGTGCCTGGGTGGCTCAGTAGGTTAAAGCCTCCGCCTTTGGCTCAGGTCACGATCCCAGGGTTCTGGGATTGAGCCCCACATCAGGCTCTCTGCTCCACATGAAGCCTGCTTTCTCCTCTCTGCCTGACTCTCTGCCTACTTGTGATCTCTGTCAGTCAAATAAATAAATAAAATCTTTAAAAAAAGAATATTCCTCATAACACTTTATGCAATATGAAGACCTTCAAATTAGCAATAATGGAGAAGAAATGGTTTTTGGTATTTGGTCATTATGGGGCCTTTTGTCAAGCTGTAGCAATTTCTTAACAATCTAATTCAAATTCCAATCATTTGTTTCCAAATTATTAAATCAATTGATTAGAGAAAACTAAAGAAAAACTAAAGATTGGTATTTTCAAATTGTCCAAGTATTTACCTTTTCATTAGTACGATTAGTTCTATTTACTACTAAAACATCAGTGCTACTCTTTCATGACAGACATCCAAATTAAAAATATACAGAGTTCCTGACAATCAAAGACATCCTAGCCTTTAATAAACCATACCATTAGACCTTAGAACCAGTAGCCTAAAAAATATATGCCTTTCCTTAAAAGAGAGGAGGAAACTACTCCTGCTTTTAGTAGACAGTGCCTCCCTGGAGAATTACCATGATGGATACTTACTTATCCAATCAGCAGTTTGGATTTGTTTTCTTTCATTTCTCACTTTTTCTCTAATCCTAAGGAATATAACATTTGAAGTCTGGCCCCTTCAAATGCATGAGAAATTAAGAAAAGTAATTAGTCCAGAAAATTCAGCTCTAGGAGTCTATTGTCCCTCCTTTGATGTTTCTAACCTCAGGGTTGTGCCTTGTCTTAATTCATGACTGTGTTGATGTTATACACTGGGGATAGAATCCCACCCAGGAAGTGTGGTCTCTGCCTTAAATATCAACCAACACACTCCTTCACATCTCCCTGGAGATTTTATTGCTACTTAGGGAGAATTCCATACATTATCTGTAAAAGCTCCACATAGTTAAGGCTGCAGCAGACATGAAGGATACTAAAATTCAAATTTTTTTCCTCTATTAGCCTATTATTTAACATGAAGTTAAATAATTCTTACAACAAATTCTGGCAAATGAATAAACCAACAAGAACAAGTAGAATAAGGAGAATGATTTAGAAAAGACTTTCTCCATGATGATGCTTTCATCCTACTCCAGTTTAAATAAAAATGTAAGAAGTGTCCTAATAAAATTTACCATACTAAAATGTGCTGACAAAGACACCTGAGTGAATTTGTCACTTGTACTACAATATACTAAGTGAATTTTGATTGGGATTAAATTAAATGTATAGATCAACTTACGATAAATGTATATAAGATCATAATAAAGCTTTCCAATCCAGGAATATGATAAAATATGCAATTATTTAGATCTTCTACACTTAATTTCTCTAATGTATTGCAATTTTCTATACACAGTTCTTACACATATTTTGTTAGATCTGCTAGATTATTTGTGTTGTTAGATTTCAGTATTTGATATTTTGATGCTACGAAATACATTTGGTCTATAAACTGAATATGCCAAATCATTGTTTTTGATATCTAGAAATACAATATTTTTCTGTCGACCTTGTATCTGCCCCCAAAATAAACTAGTTACAATGCAAATAATGTTTTACATCTATTTCTAAAATATATATGTGACTTTATTTCTTTATTATCCTTCATTGCACTGACTAGGGCATCTGAAATACTGTTGAATTCCAGTAATAGTGAGCACAGATTCTGTTGTCTCCTTATTGAATTAAAGGAACACCACATTCTATATTTTACTACTTATTATATCAACCATTTTTGCCTTTTACTGCATGTAAATATCTTTAATCAGGCTAATGAAGTTGTCTTCTAATCTTGGTTTTAATTTTTTAAAGGATAATTGGATAATGTGTTTAATTAAGTGCTTGCTTTACATCTCTATATATCACATTTTGATATATTGATTCTGATTTATATGTGAAACTTGCAATTCCTGAACTTAATCCATCTTCATTGTCACATACCATCATTTTCTGGTATTACTGAACAGAGTTTGGTTATGTTGGTTTAGGACTTCTAAATTTACATACCTGAGAAAGAGTTGCTTTTAAATTTTCTTTATTTGTAATGTCCTTGTAAGGTTATAATATCAAGATTAGCTGGCCTCCCATAAGATATAAACTTCTTAAATCACCATGTTGTATATCTGAAAATAATGTAACATTATGTGTCAATATATTCCATTTTAGAAGAAGAGGGGGAAATATTTGGTCTCATAAAATGAGTTGGGAATATTTTATCCTTTTGTAATATCTTTAAAATATAGAATTATTATAATTTATTTCTTGAATTTGGTAGAGCTTATTAATAAAAACCATAATCTCAATGTACTTGTTTTTGTTTTTAAGATATACATTCAAAATGACTGAAAATAATTCCAATCTTTCATTTTACTTGTAATTTTGTTAAGGGTGCTTTGTGTTTTTGACTTATTTTTCTACCTCACATATATATTTATCATTTTGTAGTTTTTCATAATATATATTTTATTCTCTTTTTAATGTCTATACCATTTATTTTTATTTAAAGTAATTTTAGGGGTGCCTGGGTGGCTCAGTGGGTTAAGCCTCTGCCTTTGGCTTAGGTCATGATCCCAGGGTCTTGGGATCAAGCCCTGCCTGCATCCGGCTCTGCTCAGCAGGGAGCCTACTTCACCCTCTCTCTCTGTCTACTTGTAATCTCTCTCTGTGTCAAATAAATAAAATCTTTTTAAAAATAAAGTAAGTTTACATCTGCACCTTCTGTCCCATGTACATGAGATCTTATTCTACCATCACTCTCAATATTTATCAATCTACTTTGTTTGTTTTCTTTAATAACTTTGTATTCTTGGGTTTCATACTGTGTTAACTACCTGAATCAAAATGTCTCCATTCAAGTTCCAAAAATCATAGAGATCAAAAGGATGTACACAAATCCACTTGCATCCTACAAACAGACATAGATTATTAAAATATGTATTTAATATATATAATGTAATAAATAAAAACAAAAATTAAAATATCTATTTAAATGACCCATATCTAGGGCAATGAACCATAAAATCCAGGAGACCTGGAGCCCAGCTGATAGAAAGAGTAGAGCAGAAGATCCAGAGTATATGCAGAACAGAAGAAATATGTTCAGGAAACATCAAGGGGAGAGCATAGATGAGATCTCTAGGAAGAATAAAATTACATACAGAATTGGTAACACTGAGAACAAGGTTGACATCTGAAAGATCAACCTTTTGTCTCTGGGGCCATTAGGAGGAAGACATCTGGAAGTTGTTATGATCCCAGGAGTTGCCTCAGAGAGGGGTCTTTAAAAAAGGGGGGGCACCTGGGTGGCTTAGTGTGTTAAAGCCTGTGCCTTTGGCTCAGGTCATGATCCCAGGGTCCTGGGATTGAACCCCACATTGGGCTCTCTGCTCAGCAAGGAGCCTTCTTCCCCCTCTTTCTCTCTTCCTACCTTCCCACCTACTTGTGATCTCTGTCAAATAAATAAATAAAATATTTAAAAATAAATAAATAAATAAAAGAATGAGGTAACAACTTGGAAAAAGGAGGTGCCCCTCCAGATTTGATAAAGAGGAAAATAAAACAAATCAAGGAAAGCTGAAGGACTGGCAGAAGCAAAGAAAATTTTTAAAAATCCGGAAACAAAAAAGAGCACCTCCCACACTGTAAATAAACCTAATTAGCCATTTTAGAAGCTCAAATGTTTTCTATATTTAACTGTTGTTTTTACTTCAGGGACAAATATTATAAGAAATGAACAGAAAATGGAAGGACATATCCATCCAGGAAGGAACATTGACTTGTTATTTCCTAGCTGATCCTCACTACACATGGCTAATAAATTGTGGAGATTGAGTAAATATTTATTTATTAAAGACAGGTTGATTTAAAAAAATGATAACAGATTACTTAAGCAAAGTATGTAATATAAAATACCCAGAATAAAGTCAAGAGATATCTTTAGGATTCACTAAAAACATGAAAATTCATTGAAACAATTGAAAGGGGAAGGAAAGGAAAAGTGAATTGCGGTAAACTGGAGGGGGAGATGAAGCATGAGAGATTGTGGACTCTAAGAAACAAACTGAAGGTTATGGTGGAGAGGGAGGTATGGAGATGGGTGAGCCTAGAACCATTGAAAGGGGGCACCTGGGTGGCTCAGTCATTAAGTGTCTGCCTTCACCTTTGAGTCATGATCCCAGGGTCTGGGATGGAGCCCCACATTGGGCTCCCTGCTAGAAGGAAGCCTGTTTCTCCCTCTCCCACTCCCCTGTTTATGTTTCCTCTCTTGCTGTGTCTCTCTCTGTCAAATAAATAAATGAAAGCTTAAAAAAAAAATTGAAATATCAGACTTGAAGAAAGTCTGTATCATTCAGGACAATATAAGTTTGAAACTTTTTTATAATAATTAATGCAGGTTTTTAAAAAATCATTACATTAAAAATGATTGATATATATAATGAAAAGTTAATAATTAATTTTCTCATAAGCCCTTAATAGGAAATTGAAGCACAATGTTAAGAAAGCAGTAGATGAATCAAATTATGAATTATTTGAAATATCTGAAGA
This sequence comes from Mustela nigripes, assembly GCF_022355385.1. Classification (NCBI taxonomy): domain Eukaryota; kingdom Metazoa; phylum Chordata; class Mammalia; order Carnivora; family Mustelidae; genus Mustela; species Mustela nigripes. Next base: position 191,001,820 of record NC_081557.1, on the reverse strand, counting down.
CCATCAGTCAGACGATTGTGGAATTTTTATGGTGCTTCTCACTAGCTCTGTAATTTTTCACTTATGTCAAATTTGTAATTTAAAAGCTGTTAAAGCTATATTGATTTTGAAAACTTTTAATTAACTAATTTTTATTCTTATCTTTATACATAAATTATCCATAGCTAGTATAAACATGTGACAAATATATTTACACACACACACAAAAAAATCATATCCAAAATAAAGATTTAATTCTTGGGAAAAATATTTATCTTAGAAAGAGCAAAATATATTTTATATAAATAGATTGTACAAGGAATCAAGGAACTTCATTTAACACACTTCAACTTCCCTAAACACCACTCACCCACCTACTGAATGGAAATAACTTTTATAGTAACATGTTATAAATTATATATTTAGAAATAACAAGTAATATATAACAAGCTATGGAAAGCAGAAGTAAAAGTGGATGAAACATGAGAGGGCAAGGAAAGAAGTTGCACACATATTATGCAAAAAAAGCATCTGTTATAATCTTAGTATATACGTTTACACAGGTATCAAGTCACAAGCCCAAAAGTGCAAAGGTTGTATGAGTTAAGGACTTTTTTAAAAATAAGAAAGTGGGAAGGTAAAAATAGAAAAATGTATACCAGGGACGCCTGGGTGCCTCAGTTGGTTGGACGACTGCCTTCAGCTCAGGTCATGATCCCGGAGTCCCCACATCGAGTCCTGCATTGGGCTCCCAGCTTCACGGGGAGTCTGCTTCTCTCTCTGACCTTCTCCTCGCTCATGTTCTCTCTCACTGTCTCTCTCTCAAATAAATAAATAAAATATTAAAAAAAAAGAAAATGTATACCAGTTTTTACTGCATAATTACCAACCATAAGCTTCCAGTGGTATAGAATACTGAAAAGTTTATTTCAAAAGTGTGTGCAGCTGGATTCATAATGGCAGAGTAACCTTGCTAACACAGTCCTCCTTCTTCCCCGTGGACTGAAGGAACACCAGCTACCCCTGGGAAGATTTTCTCATGGTGATAACACAAACATAAACTATATGAGTACAGGGTCCATTGTCCTAACAATTTCAACAATTTTAACAGAAAAATGCACTAAATCCTGCATTAAATATTTTTTTATTATGAGTATGTGTTGGACTGTATCAAATTATTTTACTTTACAATTGTTGTTTGTTTATTTAAAAGATTTTATTTCTTGATTTGACAGACAGATCACAGGTAGGCAGAGATGCTGGCAGAAAGAGAGAAAGGGAAAACAGGCTCCCTGCTAAACAGAGAGCCTGGTGCGGGGCTGGATCCCAGGACCCAGAGAAATGACCTGAGCTGAAGACAGAAGCTTTTTCTGCTGATTCATTTTCTACTGTTTCATCAATTTCCAGTCATGTATAAACCCAAATTCAATATAATATAGTAATTATTTTTATATTTTGGAGGTTTCTGTTAGCTAATATTTTAATAATTTATCTCTATGTGAGATTGGCTTAAAGATTTCTTTACAGTTGTCTTTTGATTTTGTTAACTGTTTCCTTTGCTGTGCAAAAGCTTTTGATCTTGATGAAATCCCAATAGTTCATTTTTGCCCTTGCTTCCCTTGCCTTTGGCATTGTTCCTAGGAAGATGTTGCTGCGGCTGAGGTCGAAGAGGCTGCTGCCTGTGTTCTCCTCAAGGATTTTGATGGATTCCTTTCACACATTGAGGTCCTTCATCCATTTTGTATCTATTTTTGTGTGTGGTGTAAGGAAATGGTCCAATTTCATTTTTCTGCATGTGGCTGTCCAATTTTCCCAGCACCATTTATTGAAGAGGCTGTCTTTTTTCCATTGGACATTCTTTCCTGCTTTGCCGAAGATTAGTTGACCATAGAGTTGAGGGTCTATTTCTGGGCTCTCTATTCTGTTCCATTGATCTATGTGTCTGTTTTTGTGCCAGTACCATGCTGTATTGATGATGACAGCTCTGTAATAGAGTTTGAAGTCTGGAATTGTGATGCCACCAACTTTGGCTTTCGTTTTCAATATCCTTTTGGCTATTCGAGGTCTTTTCTGGTTCCATATAAATTTTAGAATTATTTGTTCCATTTCTTTGAAAAAGATGGATGGTACTTTGATAGGAATTGCATTAAATGTGTAGATTGCTTTAGGTAGCATAGACATTTTCACAATATTTATTCTTCCAATCCAGGAGCATGGAACATTTTTCCATTTCTTTGTGTCTTCCTCAATTTCTTTCATGAGTACTTTATAGTTTTCTGAGTATAGATTCTGTGTCTCTTTGGTTAGGTTTATTCCTAGGTATCTTATGGTTTTGGATGCAATTGTAAATGGGATTGACTCCTTAATATCTCTTTCTTCTGTCTTGCTGTTAGTGTAGAGAAATGCAACTGATTTCTGTGCATTGATTTTATATCCTGACACTTTACTAAATTCCTGTATAAGTTCTAGCAGTTTTGGAGTGGAGTCTTTTGGGTTTTCCACATATAGTATCATATCATCTGCGAACAGTGATAATTTGACTTCTTCTTTGCCGATTTGGATGCCTTTAATTTCCTTTTGTTGTCTGATTGCTGAGGTTAGGACCTCTAGTACGATGTTGAATAGCAGTGGTGATAATGGACATCCCTGCCGTGTTCCTGACCTTAGCGGAAAAGCTTTCAGGTTTTCTCCATTGAGAATGATATTTGCGGTGGGTTTTTCATAGATGGCTTTGATGATATTGAGGTATGTGCCCTCTATCCCTACACTTTGAAGAGTTTTGATCAGGAAGGGATGCTGTACTTTGTCAAATGCTTTTTCAGCATCTATTGAGAGTATCATATGGTTCTTGTTCTTTCTTTTATTGATGTGTTATATCACATTGACTGATTTGCGGGTTTTGAACCAACCTTGCAGCCCTGGAATAAATCCCACTTGGTCGTGATGAATAATCCTTTTAATGTACTGTTGAATGCTATTGGCTAGTATTTTGTTGAGTATTTTCGCATCTGTGTTCATCAAGGATATTGGTCTATAGCTCTCTTTTTTGATGGGATCCTTGTCTGGTTTTGGGATCAAGGTGATGCTGGCCTCATAAAATGAGTTTGGAAGTTTTCCTTCCAAAATCAAAAGCAAAGACAACTGACAGAATGGGAGAAGATATTTGCAAACGACATATCAGATAAAGGACTAGTGTCCAGAATCTATAAAGAACTTAGCAAACTCAACACCCAAAGAACAAATAATCCAATCAATAAATGGGAAGAGGACATGAACAGACATTTCTGCAAAGAAGACATCCAGATGGCCAACAGACACATGAAAAAGTGCTCCATATCACTCGGCATCAGGGAAATACAAATCAAAACCACAATGAGATATCACCTCACACCAGTCAGAATGGCTAAAATCAACAAGTCAGGAAATGACAGATGCTGGCGAGGATGCGGAGAAAGGGGAACCCTCCTACACTGTTGGTGGAAATGCAAGCTGGTGCAGCCACTCTAGAAAACAGCATGGAGGTTCCTCAAAATGTTGAAAATAGAACTGCCCTATGACCCAGCAATTGCACTACTGGGTATTTACCCTAAAGATACAAACGTAGTGATCCAAAGGGGCACGTGCACCCGAATGTTTATAGCAGCAATGACCACAATAGCCAAACTATGGAAAGAACCTAGATGTCCATCAACAGATGAATGGATCAAGAAGACGTGGTATATATACACAATGGAATACTATGCAGCCATTAAAAGAAATGAAATCTTGCTATTTGCGACAACATGGATGGAACTAGAGCGTATCATGCTTAGTGAAATAAGTCAAGCAGAGAAAGACAACTATCATATGATCTCCCTGATATGAGGAAGTGGTGATGCAACATGGGGGCTTAAGTGGGTAGAAGAAGAATCAATGAAACAAGATGGAATTGGGAGTGAGACAAACCATAAGTGACTCTTAATATCACAAAACAAACTAAGGGTTGCTGGGGGGAGGGGTGTTGGGAGAAGGGGGTGGGATTATGGACATTGGGGAGGGTATGTGCTTTGGTGAGTGCTGTGAAGTGTGTAAACCTGGTGATTCACAGACCTGTACCCCTGGGGATAAAAATATATGTTTATAAAAAAATAAAAAATTAAAAAAAAAAGATTTCTTTACAATTCTTTGCAGAATTTGGTATCAAGGTTATTCAATCTCTGTATAATGCATTGGGAATACTTAAATAACATAGCACTCTAATCTATCAAAGGTAATACTGATATATAAAATGACATGTCAAAGTTATTGACCTAAAGACATCTTTGATTCCAATTTTTTTTCAAATACTGTCCATAAGATTTATATAAAATATACCAGTTTTTAAAATGTAAGAAGAATTATTTTATCTGTAAGCGTGTCTCACAAATACACATTTATAATGTGACAAAACTATAAACAAGGCTGAGTGAGTATATCATGACCTCTTTTCCATGTGCTTCTAATCCTAGTCCTTGAAATCCAGGCCCCTGAACTGTCAGTCTGGTTTTGGATTCTGCCTGTCCGTATGTCTAGCTCTTGGTTGCTTCATCATGAGGTCATTTGACTCCACTAATAAAACTTATCTGTTGATTGATAATTCAATCCACAGCAGTGTATGTAAAAATATATCAGCCTAACTTTAGATTCTGCCTGTCAGCATTTCTAGCTCTTGCTTTCTTCATCAAGATGTCATCTGATTCCATTAATATAATCTATATGTTGATTAATAACTCACTTCCACAACAGAATTAAATCTGTTTCTTCCTTTCCTCCTTATTTTTTACATTTTTTATTTAGGATTCAGGATTTGTGTATGTGTGTGCATATGCATTCATATGTATATATATATGCATGTATATATATATATATATATATATATATGTATAGTATGTTCATATACATGTAAAATGTATACATATAGTCATAAAACTCCAGTAAGGCATTCTTACATGGACATCTCAGTAATAAGTTATACTGCAGATACAAACAGCACTAGTCAAAGTTTCCTAGGATGGGACAAAGGGATTAACTGCAAAGTGTCAGAAGTAAATTTTTTCATGAATAAAATTGTTTTATATCTTGATAGGCATGGTCATTACATAGGTGTAGACATTCATCAAAACTCATTAAGCAGGTTGGGGCGCCTGGGTGGCTCAGTGGGTTAAGCCGCTGCCTTCGGCTCAGGTCATGATCTCAGGGTCCTGGGATCGAGTCCCGCATCGGGCTCTCTGCTCAGCAGGGAGCCTGCTTCCTCCTCTCTCTCTCTCTGCCTGCCTCTCTGCCTACTTGTGATCTCTCTCTGTCGAATAAATGAATAAAATCTTTAAAAAAAAAAAAAAAAAAACTCATTAAGCAGCAAATAAAATAAGCACACTTTATTGTTTATAAGTTATGCTTCAATAAAATTGATTAAAAATGGAATTTATTTTTTTGGAGTTTACTAGCTAGTAGTTAACCACAAATTGTAGTTAATTTAGTGGGAATGTATTTTTAAGGGTACAGCATGTGATGAAAGATATTAAAGAAATTATATTGATTAAAGGTGACTTTTTCACACTATTATTTGTCTTTACTTGTCTAGGCAGCATTAATTAATAAATTATATTTGGCCAAATTTACATACACTCAAGACATTTGATGAGAATTGAATTCAACAAAATTAACTTGAATAGTGTGTTATGAAAGTTGAAGGTAGTTTGTCTACCACACATTATATTAGCAGAATAAAAATGTGTATATATATATACACATTATATATATATACACATTATATATATATTATCATTATATATATATATTTTTTTAAAGAAAATTGGCCACAGTGAAACAGAAGAATTAGTGTTTTTTTTTAAAGATTTTATTTATTTGACAGAAAGAGATCACAAGTAGACACAGAGAGAGAGAGAGAGAGAGAAGGAAGCAGGCTCCCTGCCAAGCAGAGAGCCCAATGCGGGACTCTATCCCAGAACTCTGAGATCACAACCTGAGCAGAAGGCAGAGGCTTAACCCACTGAGCCACTCAGGCGCCCAATAATTAGTTTTTTAAATTTCTTTTCAGTGTTTCAGAATTCATTGTTTATGCACCACACCCAGGGCTCCATGCAATACATGCCCTCCATAATTCTATAGAAAAAACAAATACTCTCTGGGATACCTGAGTGGCTTAGTCAGTTATGCTTCAGCCTTCAGCTCAGGTTCTGATTCCAGAGTCTTGGGCTCAAATCCCTCGTTGGGCTCCTTGCTCAGCAGGGAGCCTGCTTCTCTTGCTCACTGCTCCCCTTGCTTGTGAGGGCTTGCATGCTCTCTTTCTTAAAAATAAATAAACTCTTAAAAAAGAAGAAAGAAAGAAATACCCCCTAAATTACAATCTCATCTCACTTTTCTGACCTTCAGCAGAAATTAACCATCAAAACTACTTACCACCCACCAGATTAAATAACAGATTTATAAGTTTATTTATCATTAAAATAAACCAATGGTTTTAGATCATATATTCAAATTTATATATGAGTAAAGCAGACTGTATAAACACTATTACCTTTAAAATTTAAAGTGAACATAAATACCTCTTAGTATAATTGATACTGTATATAGATTGATCAATGAGTCTGCTGGAAAGAAGGAAAGTGAACCAGGCTAAACAAGTTAAGCTTCTTGTGTAGCTAAGCAAGGTTTCTCAAAACAAACAAACAAAAAACCAACAAAGAGTAAATATTTAAAGCTTTTTGGGCTATATTGTCTATATCACATTACTCAACTTGGCCATTGCAGTGTGAAAGCAGTAAAAAATAAATAAATATATACATATATACATACATGCATGCATGCATATTAATTTATTTTTCAGACTTTCCTTCCGGCACTCATTTTCTATCCCCTTTTTGTGTTTGTTTCAATTATATTGGTTTCCTTTTCAAACAGAAGCTAGTAATGGATGGGTGTGGTTGCATTGGGATAAGAACTTAGTAACAAAAGCAGGAGGCTGTGGGAATTGGCCCACAGGATGTTATTATTATTATATATTATCATAAGTACCAGAGTTTATAATCCAATGATGTTGTAATTGTAAAAGCTATTTCCTATTCACTATTAGCAAAATAAGTTCAGAAATAAGTTTTGAACATGGTTATATTTTATGAAACTGGAGGGAGTGTTCAAATTCTAACACTAAGCAGTGTTGAGATCTCTAATGTAGACCTTAAAATATGGTATATTTCAATTTCAACCAAGTTCTTCATATTGAGAAATAAATCAAAGGAGTAAAATAGAAACTCAAATGTTAAGTATATTCCTGACAGAGGCCAGGTCAAAGGACATCCTTAGTGCAAGAGTCAATCAGTTCTGCTAAATAAATATGAGCATTAATAAGCATATTTATCCACCTCATAAAGTGGTGCCTGATGTAATGTGGCTCCATCTTTTGGGTCACATTGTTACATAAATTTACCCTGTTACGTTCAAGAGAAAGAAGGTCTGAGTGAAGATAAGCACTTAGTTATTCCTCCCAGATTTGGTTCACTGACTATTTATTTCACTTCCTTGGATCAGAGTGATTATAAAGAAAGAAAGAAGCTTTCTCCTCTAACAATTAGATAGTATCTCTTAGAGTATTTATATTTAATTTACATATGTTAATTTCAAAGACTACTGCTTGATGCTTACATGTTTTAGTCTTTTTTCCAAAATCATTAATCTGTGGTGGATTCTAAATACCTTTTTCAATTATTGCAATCATAGTCAATAGACACATCAGTGACACATTAGTGAAAACACTACTGATTCTCATGAACTCATTTGAGATTTACACAGACTAATATTTATTTCCCTAAAATTGTCTACTACGTTGTAGAATTAGTTGAGTTCTGCTGATTTCTGAGGTTCTGGATGGCTGCCAAAATTTAGTTTTGTTTTGTTTTTCTCATTGTTAATTGTGTTAAATGATATTTCTCTTTTACACATTGTAAAATTTTATTGCTAAACTAAGCATATAACAACTGTCAGAAATTGAAGGAAATATCTTAAATTTATGCTGAGATCTGGATTAGACAAATACAATTGTCCCACATTAAATATCTAGCTGTAACTTGAAATATGTAATGTGTATATATATATTATGTATAAAAAGATGTCATTGGTTTTATTACTTTTTTCTCTAGCTTAAAAATAAAACAAATAAATTGAAATAAACACACATAATAAAAAAAGGTAGAGTAAGTCCCAGAAAGATCAAAGCTTAGAAGTAAATTAAAGAAGTTTTTGTTTGCACACATGTAGATGAGTGTTTATTTTTGCCCAGATAAATTAGGACTAGGAGATAGCTGAAAAAAGTTACAATAGAATACAAAAGTGTTATGAGTAAGGTGCTTCAAAAATAAATGGGTATTTTATGAAGACAGTGTGGAACACAGGCACCAGATGATTGTTTAAAAGATTTAAGTGGGCAGGAAATAATATTCTAGAGATGTGTTATCACATACAGTAGCCACAATTCACATTGACTACTAAATTTAAATTTTCATTAATTAAAATTAACTAAAATTAAATTTTAGCTATATAGTCACACTAGCAATTGGCAAATGTTCAGCAGGCACATGTGGTTATCACAGTGATCATTATATCAAACACCATTTATTTTATGTGAAGTGTAGAATAATATTCCAATATCTATATTATTATTTAGATGTGGTACATTTTTTTTAATCTAGTCACCTAAATGAAGGACAGATCAATTGCTTCCCAGTTTTGGCAATTATGAACAAAGTCACTATAAACACTTATGTATAGGTGGATGAATGGATAAATAAACTGTGGTACTTATTACTAAGTAAAAGAAGCCAAACCCATAGAATGTGCAATACCAAAAGTAAACTCTAAGGCTAAGATATGGATTTGGGGTGATTATGATGTGTCAATGTAGATTCATCAATGATAACAAATGTACCACTCTGATAGAGAGGGTTGATAATGGGGAAGGATATGCATATGTGGGTGCCAGGGATATATGGGAAATCTCTTTACTTTTCTCTCAATCTTGCTGTGACTCTAAAACTGCTCTAAAAAATTAAGTCTTTAAGGGGGAGGAGTCAAGATGGCGGAGAAGTAGCAAGCTGAGACTGCTTCAGCTAGCCGGAGATCAGCTAGATACCTTATCTAAAGAT
>NC_081557.1:190895977-190987665 GCF_022355385.1 Mustela nigripes | reverse complement strand
TTGGGAGAAGGGGGTGGGATTATAGACATTGGGGAGGGTATGTGATTTGGTGAGTGCTGTGAAGTGTGTAAACCTGTTGATTCACAGACCTGTACCCCTGGGGATAAAAATATATGTTTATCAAAAATAAAAAATTAAAAAAAAAAAAGAAAGAAAAAAAAAGAAAAAATTAAGTCTTTAAAAAGTTAATTTAGAAAGCACATGAATAGGGCACCTGTGTGGCTCAGTGGGTTAAGCCTCTGACTTCGGCTCAGGTCATGATGTCAGAGTCCTGGGATCGAGCCTCGCATCAGGTGCTCTGCTTAGCAGGGAGCCTGCTTTCCCCTCTCTCTCTGTCTGCCTCACAGCCTACTTGTGATCTCTCCCTCTCAAATAAATAAATAGAAAATATTTCAAAAAAAAGAAAGAGAAAGCACATGAATAGATGTTTCTACAAGGAAATCATTCCACTGGCTCAAAGAACATGGAAAGATATGCAACATCATCAGACATTATGGAAATGCAAATCATAACCACAAAAAATATCACATCTCACCAGCTAGCATTATTATAATCAAAATGAGAGACAATAACTAGTGTTGGTGAGGATTCAGAGAAATTGAAATTGTCATTAATTGTTAATGGAAAATGTATAATGGTGTTACCACACTGGAAAACAATTTGAAAGTTCCTCAAAATGTTCAACATATAGTTACCATTAAAGCCCAGAAATTCCACTACAAAGGATACTCCAGAATAATAAAAATATATGCCAATACACAAAATTATAAATGAATGTTCAGAGTATTGTTATTCATTAAACCTTGAGAGTAGAAAAAACACAAGGTCAATCATCTGATGAATTAATAGTAATGTGTTGTTGTGCACATCTCTACATCTCTTTCCATACACAGGTGTATTTATTTCTTCTGGTATATGCTTTTTGGTGAAATTTCTTGGCTTGCTCTTAACTATACTAACACCCAATTTTATTATCTTGTGCACTAAAAAAAAAAAAAAATTATGTTTTGGCTCACATGTGGGAGGTAGAGAGCATTATTCTGTATTAATTTAGGTCTCATTATAGCTCTAATAGACTGAAAAGATCAAAGAAAACACAGTAAAGAAAATATACAGAAAAACATAAGTCAAGGGAGGTTATTGCTAAAAACATAGTCAAATTGTTAATGAATAAATAAAATCCTAAAAGAAGAATGACTAATGTTATGGGAAATCAACATAAAATGATTTGCAAATATACTTAAGATTATATACTCAAATTTCATACATCGCAAACTATTCTTCCCTAACAGGAGCTCTTCCTGGTAAAACACCAAAGCAGGGCTTCTTTTCATTAATTCTCTTTTGTTTCTATTTATTGATAGAAATATTAAAGGAAAAACAACTAATGCAAATGTATTTTTAAATATCTACATACCAAGTGCATTTAACTTTTGACTTATTTCCATTAGAAATAATTAGATGATTACTTGATAATGCAGTGCAAAATATAAACATAATAGTAACACTTATCTAATGCTTACTACACACCATGCATAATTTTGAGCACTTTACATAATTAGCTGTTTTAAAACTTAAGCAATACAATTAGCAGACACTGAAAATGTTACATGAAAGTACTAAATATCTAACCCACACTGTATTTGTATAGACATCCTTTTTTTAAAGATTTTTTTTTTATTTATTTGATAGACAGAGATCACGAATAGGCAGAGAGGCAGGAAGAGAGAGAGGAGGAAGCAGGCTCCCTGCTAAGCAGAAAGCCCAATGTGGGGCTCCATCCCAGGACCCTGCGATCATGACCCGAGGCAAAGGCAGAAGTTTAACCCACTGACCCACCCAAGCACCCCAGAAATCCTAACTTTTAAGTTCACACTCTTTATTTGTAAGATCTCTCTAAAATTACAAAAACATCAGTATATAACTTAATGCAAATTATATCTATGTCTGAAACAAAACTGAATGTATAGTCAAAACTGAGGTGTGTATAACATCTTTATAATATGTTTATATGTTTATATCTTTATAATATGTTTGGTCATATTTAAAATCAATTTTTGTGGGTCAAACATATGCTGTTTTCTAACTATTGAATTGGTAAAATAGAAAAATCATATATTTATATGAGTAAGCCCTTCAAACATACATACCTGCTCTGAGTTTGCCTTTTTCTTCTATGATTTGAATATTATTTCAATGTTCTGTATCAGTCAGGTTCTGTAAAATATAAGTGGTTTCCTTCTAATAATATTTCCCACTAGTCTCCAACAATCCAGCCATGTCTGATTATCATTTTCCTGGTTTCCTGAATTTATGATTTTCTGTATATTTAGACTTCTTTAGAGTCAAATATAAACAGCCCTTATCCCAGATTATGGGAATATTCACATTATCTAATGTGATAAGCCATTAGCATACGGGGCTATTGAGCCATGAAATATGACTAATCTGAACTGAAATATTAAACTCTACATATTTGGAAACTAAAGACTGTATTTCTAAATAATCAGGACTCTTAACAAAAGAAATCTCAAGGTGATTTTAAAATACTAATATATTTTGAACTAAATGATACTGAACAATATAACTAACGCTATGGGACTTAGCAAATAATGGCAATGCTTAAGGTGAAATGTATAGCTTTAGAGACTTTAATTGGAAAGAAGATCTAAGGCTACTCATCTATCTTAGTAAACTAGGACAGAAAGTACAAACTAAACTCAAAGCCAGTAGAAAATATTTATAATTTCTTTATTGACTACCATTTAGAGTAAGGCAACATACCAGTGTTTTAATTTCACACACCCTTGAAACTAGTTTTACACATTTCACAACAGGTCTTATTACATGTGACTGAAATATATATAGCAACAGAAAATTTTTTAAGATGTTTATTTTTCTTTTTTCACTATTATTTCAATGATAATAATTTTGCTACAGACAAACCTTTTACTTTTATGACATTGGAAGTTGTTTGGTTTGGGAAACTCACATTAGCTTGGAGAGTGTTAATTTGAACATACAAAGAGGCACTTCTAATATAAGAAAATGAATAAATAGTGGTTACATGAAGGAATAAAATTTGGAAAAAATATCCCAAAAGAATGTGAATATAGTAGTTTAATTAGTATACAGCCCAAAAAATTGTTAGATACATGAGTAAAACTGTAGAAGATGGAAATTAGAATTAGAATGGCATTTTTCCCCATTAAACTGCCATATTTACTGGTATTGAAGTAATCTATAATGAAATTTGAAGAGGACTCAGTTCCTACTAACTTGCTATCTTGTGCAAGGTAGAAACATGCACGCAGAATTCACATTGTGTAAGAAAATATTCTGGGCAGTAATGAATTCTGGAGTCATAATATATGTAAAAAAATATTTTGGAAAAGCAGTAATCTGGGCCAAACTGTGGTTGCATATTATATTTTGGGGATTAAAAAAGTCTTTAGCAGCCAGGATAATACCATAATTCAAAGATATTCTAAGGAGAAAAGAAAATAAGTCTAAGCCAATAAAGATCTCTTAAGCCAAATAAGAATAAAGGGAAAAAAAGTTAAACAAAGCACCTTGACCACAGGTATATATTTGGTCTATTCCATGGTGTAGAATTTTATTAATTTATAGTATCGTGTTTATTTGGTTGTAAATACAACCTTATGTTTCAAGTACTATTTCACAGTGAAAATATATTCATCACTTACCAAGTCCTAATGAATGTATCAAAATATTTCTTAAAATCAAGTTTTGATAAGTCATTGTATAAACAAAGTGATTTCCTATTTTTTGTTTGTTTTTCTTTTTTTTTTTTTTTTTTTTTGGTATCATCCTGTGTTAGTGGATAAAAACCATTTGTTCATTCCCTTTTCTTGAGAGCATTGTTATATCAGCCTGATGATTAGAAAAACATAGCTAAGCTATCAGCTGATATAGGACATTTCTTTGTAATGAAGTAAAGATATTCACATTTCTTCATTCTTTTATTTAACAAGATTGTGAATAATCAAGAATCCCTTTCTTAAAAACATGCCTTTCTTACACATACACAAGAAGAAATTCAAAATGGATTAAAGATCTGAATGTGAAATATAAAATCACAAAACTCCTAGAATAAAATGTAAGTAATAAGTAAGTAATAAAATGTAAGTAGTAGTAAGTAGTAATAACTTTGACATTAGCTATGAAAACATTTTTCTGGATATGTCCACTCATGCAACAGAAACCAAGCAAAAATAAAATACTGGAACTACCCCAAAAGAATAAAAACAAAATGGGAAAATAGAATAATTTTTCACAGTGAAAGAAACCATCAACAAAATGACAAGGCAATCTACTGAATGGGACCAGACACTTGCTAATGTTATACCCAGCAAAAGGTTAATATCCTAAATATATAAAGAAGTTATATAACTCAACAGCAAAACAAATATCTGATTAAATAATGGTCAGGAGACATTCCAAAATGTCTGGAATAGACATTTTTCCAGAGAAGACAAAAAATAGTCAAAGGATATATGAAAAGTTAGGGTACGAAGCCGACCACCCCTCAATTAGGCTGAGAACACTCTTGATAATGCAAGTCACACAGCGAGGTTTATTTCCAGCTAGCTGGGGTCCAAGTATCTGCCCAGTGCAGTGGGTTTCAATAAGGAGCCCGAGCACTCAAAGCCAAGGGTTTATATAGCATTTTTTTTTTTAAACATCCAACTATCCAACTCACAGTAACTTTCCATCACTTTAGAGACCATACATACTTTTGGCTTGTGCCCCCATGGTGGTTTAGTAAGATAGGCTCTCTTCAACCTCTCATCCCCGTGCTGCAACTGCCTGGCCATCCTGGTGGTTTAACCTGGAACTACAGTAAAATAGGGGAAAGTTCAGCCCTTGGGCCTGAGATGGCTGCCCAAGCTAAGATGGCTGTAATTATGCTAACCCACTCTTACATTCCTCCCTTTCAGTTGTTCATAATGAGGAATCTTGCTCATTTGTAGGGCCGTCATGGGGGCCCTCAGGAGTGGGCAAATTTTCATACTGCTGTCTTAAGACCATGAGCTGGACAGTATTAACATGATCTTTTACAAAATTAATAAGCTTATTTAGAATGCAAAGGCCAAAATTAGAATGAGCACAAACAAACAAATGGGCCAACTAAGGTAGAAACTAGGGTGGTGAACCAGGGGGTCCTATTAAACCAAGCCTCAAACCAGGTCTCCTGTGCCTCCCTCTCCTTCTTCCTTTTGGCTAATCCTTCTCTCACCTTAGCCATGGATTCTTTCACTACCCCAGTATGGTCGGCATAAAAGCAGCATTCTTCTCTTAACATGGCACATAGTCCCACTTGTTGGAGGAACAACAAATTAAGCCCTCTTCTGTTCTGGAGTACTGCCTCTGACAGGGAGGTAAGAGATGAAGGAATTGTTAAAGTAGACTTACAGGATCCTGTTCGGACCTGTTGGGGTAGAAGGTTGGTCAGGCTAGGATTGTCTTTAGCAAAACCTCAAGGTGAGGGCAGTTAAGTCCCCAGGGGAGAGCCACTCCGTCTGTTTCAGGGGCTTGTCAGTAGGTAAGGAATTTTAATGATTTTCTTCTGCCTCTGTTTCCCACATCAGCTAAACTTGAGGTGGGATGGCCTTAATTTTCTCAGCCTCCACATTTCTCCTGGAACAATTTTGACCCTTAAATATTTAAAGTTGTTGAAGATGGAAGGTCTCATCCTCTGTAATTTCTTCCTGCTGAATAGGAGCATAGAGTTGTCCCTACCTATTCAGGTCAACACTGGTCAATTGGGAAATGTGTAGGGGAGTTATGAAAGACAGAGGTTGCTAAGTCCAGGGGTTTAAATCAATCATTAAAGGAGAGAGGGACTGTTTAAAGTGCTAACCTGAGTAGGTCAGAACCCAAGAAATCAAGATGGCTGCACTTATGTCAGGACTAGACAGACTGTAATTTCTGCAGTGACTGAGTACAGACTAATCAGTCATCATTAAGGAGGAGGACCTGATACCCCATCACTCTGGCATTTGTTGTCCACCAGTCTGGTGGAGTCCGGAGAAGGCCCTCAATAGCGTGAGTGGTGGTCAAGATAAGATTTTGACCCAAAGTCAGTTTACTTGCATCCTTGACCAGGAAGGCTGTGACAGCAATTATGCAGAGGCAAGGGGGAACTCGGCCACTACTGGATGTGGTTTTTTGCTAAGATAGGCTACTGGCCTTGGCCAAGGCCCCAAAGTCTGAGTCAAAAACTCCTTTGGTTACCCCTGCCTTTTCATCCACATACAAGTGGGAGGGCTTAGTAACATCTGGGAAGGCTCATGCTGGGGCTGACTGACTGGCAAAAGCAAGATCGTCTAAACGAGCTATCGTATAACTTCTCTGAAGTTTACCTCAAGTTGTCTAGCTTACGTAAACAATCATTTAAAAACAATCAACTTTAGGATTTAACACCCATAAAGGTGGGTTATTAAAACATAGTTTTTCTCTCTAGAATAACCCTCATTTCCAGAGATAGTCAAATCAGGACTAATTTATTTGAAAAACAAGTCCAGTTTTAGCAAACTTGGCCTAATTATTTACATAAGCTCAGTAAGAACAGTGAGTGTGATCATACAGATCTTTTAGAATTTGTTTTGCTGGAACTTTTTTTTTTAAGATTTTATTTATTTATTTGACAGAGAGAGATCACAAGTAGGCAGAGAGGCAGGTAGAGAGAAAGAGGAGGAAGCAGGCTCCTTGCTGAGCAGAGAGCCCGATGCGGAACTCAATCCCAGGACCCTGAGATCGTGACCTGATCCGAAGGCAGCGGCTTAACCCACTGAGCCACCCAGGCACCCTTGCTGGAACTTTTTATAAGGGATTTCTAGGTTGAACTTTTAGTAGCCTCTCCAGGCCAGAAGCCAAGCCACGTAGTTGCCATCAGACATGCCTGCAATACCTGTCATATTTGGGCGAATTCCTCTTCCTGAGGCTCTGCACCTCCCAAGGAGTGACATTCTTTACTCACCTGGTGAGGCTGCTGGGAACTCCCAAGCAAGATATCAGGCCAACAGTTCCAAAGGGCTTTACAGCTCCAGGTTTCATAAAGTCAACTTTAGTTTCTTTAAACTGTCTGGTCATATCTGAGTCTTTTTAAATATGACATCCCAGTCAAAGCCTTGGTAAAATAACCAGTGTTTCCAATGCTGTCCTGTTACAAGGAGAACAGATTCTTATTTCTAAGTTTGCAGTCCTAAGATATGAGTTTTCTGGGTCCCCCCCCCCATTGTGAATGATGTTGCAGACAAAGGAAGTGGGAACTTTCAGATGCTGTCCTGCTCGCATCCCTCATGGGAACTTAGGAGCGTCTTAGCTAAGATCTGTCCGTATAAACCCCAGACCAAGCTACTCTATGGAGTAGATGACCGTTATGCCATATGACGCCCCCCGAGACTCAGGATGCAGCCCACTCAGACTCTGTAGCTGAAGTGATGGAGTCATACAGACATATTCACACAGTCAGGAAATCTTCAGATTCAAATAGGTTGGGCATTTCCTCCCATTGGGTCTCCCCTTCCATTCTTTAGGAGAGGATCTAGCTCAGACAGTGGCCCCAGGCCTGCTTTTCTTTTTTATTCAAACAGGACCAGGCATCTGGTATTTTTTTCTCTTCTTTTTACATATTTCCTACTTTTCTACAGAGTTGTTTCCCTTATTTTCACCAGTCTTAATTATACTTAGCAGAATTTTGTACTCTTAGAAATACCTTAACCTCTACTGAAGATTAAATATAAACCAACTGTGAACTCTTACAACAGAATTCTTTAGATGGCAAATTTATCAGTCATTTAAGCACAAAATATGTTTACCAACAGATTTCAAAAGCACAAACCTAGTTCTAGCACCTAGTGCTCTAACATTTTATCCCATTTGGTTTAAAGTTTCAGGTTAGCAAAGACTTTGAAAGCTACTTTAACAATTACCCATTAAAGCTCTGAGACAGACAATTAACCATCAGTTTAGTCATCTCTTTGCTAACAGATTTTAAGAAACAACATGAGCTTATCTGACCTTCAGTAAACTTTGAAGTTTCCTGTTTACTGCTGATAACTTAAAAGACATGTATAGCTTAATTAAACCAACAAACTTAACTTAGTTCAAATACTGATTTATGTTCCACCTGGGCCCACTCCACTTTAAATGTTTACCTGAGACACTGGTGGGAGGATCTGGAGTGGGGGGTGTTAGGTCCAGGGGCTGCTCTTCTTGCTTCTTGACAGTGAAGAGAGAAGGAGCCATGGTGCGTGATCTAGAGGCTAGTCATGCAGGCTGCACGTTGGTGCAGAAACATGAGAAGGGAGAGACAGAAGAAACAAAGTGCTGCTGGAAGGCAGAGAAAGATTCCTGGTTTTATAGCTTATCAACTCCAACAGAGGAGCAGACGCTGTGCTTTCCCACCAGCAAGGGGGAGGGGGTAGGCAGTCGGGCCAGAGAGGCAAGGAACTTCCCCCTAGTGGAACCTCCAGGGTCTCAACCCTTTCACCCACCCAGATGAGAATTTTCTACCAGATCCAGATAGGGACCTTCAGTCCCTCCAGGAAAGAACTTTAAGTTCTCCAGATGGAGGTGGCTAATCCTCCTTCCGCAGTTCCTTTAGTTAAACCTCGGTATCAGGGAGTTGTCTGTCTCCCTGAGGAAGGTCTTAAAAAATATATAGAGATCTCAGTGGGACCCCCAAATGTTAGGGTATGGAGCTGGCCACCCCTCAGTTATACTGCAAACACTCTTGATAATGCAAGTCACACAGCGAGGTTTATTTCCAGCTAGCTGGGGTCCAAGTATCTGCCCAGCACAGCGGGTTTCAATAAGGAGCCTGAGCACTCAAAGCCAAGGGTTTATATAGCATTTCTTTTTTTTTTTTTAACATCCAACTATCCAACTCACAGTAACTTTCCGTCACTTCAGAGACCATACATACTTTTGGCTTGTGCCCCCCTGGTGGTTTAGTAAGATAGGCTCTCTTCAACCTCTCATCCCCGTGCTGCAACTGCCTGGCCATCCTGGTGGTTTAAGCTGATTAGCTGCAGCCGGGGTGTTGCACATGTTGCAGGTGTTGCACACTGGAGTACTTTCTTGGAACTAAAGCAGGAAGGGGGTCCCTGGAACTAAAGTAAAGTAGGAGAAAGTTCAGCCCTTGGGCCTGAGATGGCTGCCCATGATAAGATGAACATACTTATGCTAACCCACTCTTACAAAAAGATGATCAACATTACTAATCATCAGGGAAATGACAATCAAATAAGATACTACTTTATACCTGCCAGAATAGCTAGAATTAAAAGGACAAGAAATAACAAGTGTTGGCAAAGATATAGAGAAAAAAAAGCTCTTTTGCACTGTTGATGGGAATGCAAATTGATGCAGATACTATGGAAAATAGTATGAAGTTTCCTCAAAAAATTAAAAATATAATTATCATATGATCCAGTAATTCCACTACTGGGCATTTATCCAAATAACACAAAAACCTTAATAGAATATTACTCAGTTAAAAAAAAATGACAGCTTGATATAGTTGTCTTCTTCATGGACTCTGTAGATTTTTGCAGGTCTAACTGGATCAGAGCCCAGCCACCACTTTAAACATGGAGACCGGGTTTTGTGAGTCTGTAAATTAACTTGTTATATGATAATTCTGAAAAATGCTTGTGAAAGATGAAAATATTTGATACTGTTTTTATTGATTATATTTAATTACAAATTATCTAAAAACTACAGAGATGAGGCAACAAGCTTCTTGGTCATATGTAGGACTATTTTATTTAAAAAATTAAAATATTTTCATTTTGTGCAATGGAAAGGATGTCCTAAAACAAAATGAAAGGATTCCTGACAATTTACTTATTTATTTATTTATTTTTAAGATTTTACTTATTTATTTTAGAAAGAGAGGGAAGGAGAGAGCATGAGTGATCAAGGGGAGGAGCACAGGGAGAGGGACAAGCAGACTCCACGCTAAGAGTGGAGCTCAGCACTGGGCTCATCCCACGACCCTGAGATCATGATCTGAGCTAAAACCAAAAGTCAGATGCTTTAAACAACTGAGCTACCCAGGCACCCCAGGATGCATGACAATTTAGAGTTTCATTTTCATATATTTTAGTCACACTTTTATTATTGAATTTTTTATTCTTTTTAACTGCTCCTACACTTCTAGGTGATGAATGTTACAGAAATTAATATACTAATATTAATTTTATAATAGATTAATTTATTATATATTATATTACGAATTATTCTTTATATATTTATATATTATATATTATTTTTTATATATTATCAAATAATATTTGAGGCATCAATGGCAAAGAAACAGTCAATCTTCAAGTTAGAATCAAATAATTTAGCTATTTATTTTTAATTGCATTTGAGTGAAATAGACTACTATACAGCCAGAGAATAGGCAGACTATCACTTTAATATTTATTTCCATTATAGCTTGAATGGAAGCGTAAGAATATATAGGACTGAACCAAGAGATTGGTCCCTTTGGCAAACTAGTCTTAATAGCGACCTTAAGAAAAATATGAGTAGATCTAAATGTAATAAAAAAAAAATAAGAGTAGATCTAAAATTCCCATACTATGATATTTCCTTCTTGGTTCATATGAGACATAGAAAATTTAAGTAAAATGGGAAATAATCATCTAAGGGACTATCAGAAAACCTTTGGGTGCTCACCTGATATTAACTAACTGCAAAGAAAATACCCTTTTGGGGGTGTTTTTCCTGATTCTAAGGATGAATTTTTGAGATTTTTTAACTGTCAAAGTATTGAGAAGACTCTGATTTTAATAAGATAAGACCTAAACATAAAAAGAAAGTAGAGCTAAATGTCTCTGCTAAGAACTGAATAGTAACAAAAAAGAGGGGAGGATGAGAATCAAACTATATAAAAGTAATGTTTTATACATCATGGAATTAAACTAGTATAAATCTGAAGCTAATTCTAATTAGTTAAGATGTATATGTTAAACCCTATACAATCATCAAACAAACCTCAAAAAATATGTAAAAAACCATGAAATAAAAATTAAAATACTACATTAAAAATATTTATTTAGTGCCAAGGAAAGCAGTAAATGAACAATATATGATCAAGAAAATACATGACATTTATGAAAACAAGAAGTAAAATAGAAAATAGAAATCTGGCAACATCAATAATAATATCAAACAGTAATGGACTAAGTAATCCAATGAAAGTAAGACATTGTCAGACTTGATTAAAAAAATGATCCAACCCTATGCTATCTATAGAAGCTACACTTTAGATTTTAAGATACAAAGAGGTATGGGAAAAGGGATGTAAAGGACATTTCATGCAAGTAATAACCACAAGAATGCTAGACCGGCTATATTAATATTACATAAAATAGACAAAAATAAATGTTGCTAGTGATGAAGAGGAACAATTCAGAGTGATTAAATGGCATCAGAAGAGGCAGCATAAATATATATGGACTTATTAATATAGCACCATAGTATAAGAATCAAAAACTAACATAAATGAAGAGATAATTCAGTGAGTTGGAGACTTCAATATTCCACTTTCAATAATGGTTAGAACAAATAGAATATGAAGAATTAAAGATTTGAAGAATACAATAAGCCAATAGACAATATAGATCTAACAGAAAACACTTCACAAGCCAAAAAAATTATACATTCTTCTCAAGTCCACATGGAACATTTCACAGGATAGACCATTTGCTAGGCCATTAAAAAATAATAATAAAAAATTAAAAACTTCAGTAACTTTAAAAAGACAGAAATGATATGAAGTATGTTATTGATTACAAAGAAATGAATCAGGAATAAATAGGCAAAAGAATTTGATAAACTCACATACATACAGAAATGAAACAACATACTTCTAAGTAACATATGGGTCAAAAAAAGAAAACAAAGCACACCTGGGTAGCTTCTGCCTTTGGCTCAGGTCATGATTTCATGGTCCTGGGATTAAGCCACGCATCAGGCTCTCTGCTCAACAGGGAGCTTGCTTCACCCCCTGACTCTCTGCCTACTTGTGATCTCTCTCTCTCTCTGTCAAATAAATAAATAAAATCTAAAAAAAAAAAAAAAAAAGAAAAAGAAAAAGCAAACTAAACTTAAAAGCAAGAATAAAGAAGAAAATGATAAAGATTAAAATAAAAATTAATAAAATAGAGAACTAAAAACTGTAGAGAAAAAAATTATTCAACAAAACACTGATTCTACAAAGAGAGAGAGAGAGAGCTAAATTACCAGAATCAGAAGTGAAAGAGGAGACACTACTACTGGCCTTACAGAAATATGGATTATAAGAGAATAACATGAGCAAGTGTATTCCAACAAATTAGATAACTTTAGGAAAATTCCATAAACTGGAAAGCAAGGCATTAAATTTAAAAAAGGAGTGTTTTTGAAGAACCTAATGAAATGGCAAGTATTTTGATAAAACTGATTTTAAAAAGACAAAGATAAACATCATTAGTAATAAAAAGTTCATATGAAATAAAATTTTTTAAAAGCTTAATAAAAAAACAAAATCTTAATCCCAATAAAGTAGAAGATTTGAAAGGGATAACCCTCTATAAAATATAATTTACATAAGCCCAATAAAATGGGAAAATGCAATGATAAAATAATGCAATGATAACAATCCAATGGAATAGGTTGAGTTCTTTGAAATAGGAACTCATACCTGTGCTTAAAAAGGGGGAAAGTAATTCAAAGTATCCTCAAAGGTGATAAAAGACTCAGGAGCTTTTAAATATCGTCTACAGAAGATTAAGTGTAATGGGAAGGAGCCTAATGGAAGGTATGATCACCACTTCACATAATTTTATGAGAACTTGGAGAAAATTAAAAACATGTTCCCGGGGCGCCTGGGTGGCTCAGTGGGCTAAGCCGCTTCCTTCGGCTCAGGTCATGATCTCGGGGTCCTGGGATCAAGTCCCACATCAGGCTCTCTGCTCACCAGGGAGCCTGCTTCCCTCTCTCTCTCTCTGCCTGCCTCTCCGACTACTTGTGATTTCTCTCTGTCAAATAAATAAATAAAATCTTAAAAACATGTTCCCTATTTGTAAAATAATAATCATAATCTAGTACCATAAAAAGTAATAAAGTCTGCTATTAAGCAAACCAAATACTTAAATAGCTTCCAACCTAAATTTGTAAGCAATTTTTATAACACCTCAGAGATTTTAAAATAAATTTAAACTTTTAAATAGAATCTTAAAAAAATAAGCATTTAGAAATCATATGAAAAATGTTTTATGAAATTAAGATAGTGAGTTAGTCTTTTGTCATATTTTCTATAACTGAATCATAAGTGAACTGGGGCTCACTTAAGCGGGAGCCCCAGTTGTGATAGAAATTGTTGGCATTGCAAAATAGTATATAATTACACAGATCACAAACAAGATTATGACCTAACCCTCTTACATTGATCTGGATTTGAAGAGGAGTTAGTACAATCGCAACCTACTTTTGATGACAATCGACAAGAATGTTTTGTCTTGTTTTGTTTTGTTTTGTTTTGTTTTTTGAAGAGTGTAGGGAAGCCTGTATTCAAAAGTTGCACTAATAACCCAAAACCTAAATGACAGATAAAGAAAGAAGTACCACCCTGGAAAGCCTATAAGATGAAACATAAAAGTCCTTTAGCCTGGAGTTGCTCCTCTGGGATAAGTGACACCCAAATTTAAGCTCCCACCTGAGGGAAAATCAGAATATTTACCGAGACAGAAAAACTTGAGAACATGACAAATATTTCAAAATATTAAACTCAATGTTGTCAAAGATGTAGGTTAAAGGGATCCATCGTAAGTTGTTTTGGGGAGTTTAAATACAACACACTTTTTAAAGAGCCACTGGATGATGTCCAGTAAAACTGAAGTTGCACCTGCCCATGACCCAATCAACTATATAGAGAAATGTATCTCAGAGAATCTTTTGCATATCTGTTGGGTTGGACCTATATTAGGATATGTATTTATTGTATTATTTACAAAATAATAATAGCCAACAATCCAGGTGATCACAATCAATTGTGTTGTATTTTTTAAAACATTTTATTTATTTATTTATTTATTTATTTATTTGACACAGAGACAGAGATTACAAGTAGACAGAGAGAGGAAGAAGGAGGCTTCCCCTCTGAGCAGAGCGCCTGATGCAGTGCTCGATCCCAGGACCCTGAGATCATGACCTGAGAAGAAGGCAGATGTTTAATGCACGGAGCCACCCAGGTGCTTCAATTGTGATCTATTTAAATTATCTTATACTTTTTTTTAAATTATCTTATACTTTATAGAATTTTAACAGATGACCTGAATTTTCATAAATCAAAATAGTTGAATCACAGGAAAATATGATGCTGGGTGGGATAAAAAAGGTGAAATCACAGAGAAATATAGGATACAAATTATAAAAAGTTTTTGAAATACATAAAACAATAACATGTTATTTGGGGATGTGAATGTAGTGCACACAAGAAGTGCACACAAATGATGTGCAAGAAGTGCACACAAATTCCTCAAAGTGGACCCTTTGAATAAAAGGGAATGGATGTCAGGATGGAGGGTTTAACTTACATGTAACATATGATTACTTTTAGATTTAGACACATGGTGCATTTTCTCTAGACTTAAATATATCATCATTTATTATTTTAATTTAAAAATATCTACCAGTTAAATGTTAACCAAAGAATACAGGTGTGGTTTACTTAATTTAAAAACTGCCTTCAAGGATGAACATAAAATGTCATAAAAATATTGATGAAAGTTAAAAATCACAAATTAGATATAGCAGTCATTAAATATTTATTCACTTATCAGATTTCAAACACAGGCCATAAACTGGGTCACAAACGCATCACAAGATTAAAAATATTAAAATTTTGCAGAATAGATTCTCTAATGATGTTGGAATCAGTGTAGAATTAAAAAATATACTACTATGTGAAAAATCTAAATATCTGGAAATGAACCAACACAATTCCAAGTAAGGCATGGTCAAAGAAGAAATTTTTAAAATATATTTTAAACTGAATGAAAATGCAAATACAAATCGCAATGAAATATAGCTAAAGAAGTACATAGAGAGATGTAGCTTTAAGTACCTAACAATGAAAAAGGACGAGAAAAAATCAAATATTGAAACTTCAACTTTAAAAGGCTAGAAATTAAAATCATATTAAACCCAAACAAATACAAGGAAGGAAGACTTAAGGGATGACCATCAATAAACTAGAAAACGTGCAATTGAGAAAAAAATCAATGAAAGCAAAAGCTGATTCTTTGAATAACAAAGAAGAGGAAAAATTCCACATATACCAGTTATCACAAGTGTAAAAGGAAGAATCACTACACTATGTGAGACTTGATGCATCAAAGCATACTTTGTTTAATGTGATCTGGGAAAGTGTCATATCCAGGAATTAGTATCACTCAGCAAAAATTAAGGGTTCTGTGTGTATTTGCTTATGGAATTCACAAGCTTCATTTTCATAGTGTAAAATCTCTTCTCTTTTAAAATATATAAAAGCATGCACACTGAAGTCATTAGTATTCTAGTAAAATATCAACACTTTATCCAGATCTTTAATTCTTCCTGTAACCTTCATTAGATAGGATTATTTTGCTTACATTCTTACTTTTAAGATTTTATTTGTCAGAGAGAGAGAGAGAGAGAGAGCATGCAAACAGAAGGAGTGGTGGGCAGAGGCAGAGGGAGAAGCAGGCTCCCCCTCTGAGCAAGGAGCCTGATGTGGGATTCAATCCTAGGAGTCTGAGATCGTGACCTGCGCTGAAGGCAGATGCTTAACTGAGCCACCCAGGTGTCCGTTGCTTACATTCTTGATGAAAACTTTCTTTGACAGGAAATTCTATATGATATAAAAATAGCACTGCATCTCATTAAAACAAACAAACAAAAATGTTTATAAATGTCACTCATAATGAAAAAATATAAAGCCTCTAGTAGATAATGATTTTGGTCCTGGTTTTGACATATTATGGAAAAAACATAGACCCGGTCCAAAGTTTTTCATGACATCCTTCGAATAATAAAATTAAATAAATAAAATATCCTCCTCCAAGCTCAGTCATACCAGAAACAATGTTTTTTCCCCAAAATATCCTTAAACATGTCAGAAAGACCTTTCCTGCAATATAGCCCTATTGTTCTCTAAACTTTCAAGTCTGAGACATTTCTAATAACATTTAGACAGAGTGGAAAGTATGCTCCTTCGGTAGCTGAGACCTGTGTCAAGAATG
This sequence comes from Mustela nigripes, assembly GCF_022355385.1. Lineage (NCBI taxonomy): Eukaryota > Metazoa > Chordata > Mammalia > Carnivora > Mustelidae > Mustela > Mustela nigripes. Next base: position 190,971,361 of record NC_081557.1, on the reverse strand, counting down.
AAAATTAACAAATGGGTTTACCTATTATCATTAAATATTTATTGAGGCTTGGGTAATGCAGATATAATTGTAAAAAGAGGGAAAAAAGAAAGAAAAAAAGAGGACAATAATCCCTGCATTTACATATACATTCTTTTAACCTTGCTCCATAAATTAACATATGCATGAAGTCATGTGAGCTTCTGAGTTTTCATTCTGTCTGTTCTGGATACCCTCATTTTAGAAACAACCTTCTAGAATTTTATAGAGTGAAGAAATAAAACAATATTTCAGCACTCAAGATACTATTTCAGCTGTAGTTTGCTAATGTATAGTGATATAAAACTAGTATTTCTTTATTTTGGACTCTAATTTTGCATTAATATAATCTAATATAAATTAGATTTTATGATTTTGCCATATTTGAAACAGTATAACAATATTTGAAACAGTGTACCCAAAAATTAAAACAAGAATGACTTCTTAATAGGGATGTATATTCAAGTAAACATGTTGTTCAGATTCAACTGTCTTATCAACTGTGTGTAACTTTGTCTATTCCCTCTTAGTTGTGACCTGATGAGATTTTATTTTAGTTCTGCTTATGTCACAGATCATCCTTTTTAGTTTTGTCTTGCAGTCCAATTTAGAGTGAATTACATTTTCCTTCTATGTAGTTCTTAAAAATACTTACTAGAAACAAGTCAAATACAAAATTCTATAGTGCTTCTACAGTTTTCTGAAAGTTGTGATATAGTTCCTGACCCAATTATAGGTTTGTGTAAATGTTTTATCACATAGAAATCATTTTTTCACTTTCTCTCTCTCTTTCTCTCTCTCTCTATATATATATAATATATATATAATATTTCTCTAAATAATATATTAAAATATTTTCTAAATATCTAACATCTAAATATGATGCAATCAACAAAACTCCCTTCATGAGTGGCCAATAGTCTTGTCAAAATTTAAGTATGTTTCATTTGGCTTTGACTTTATGAATTTTTGTTAAAGCTTAGATATTCCTATCTTCTCTTACTTAATATTCACCAACCAGTTATTTAATCTTTTGAAACTAATTCCAGAATTCAAAAAGCAATCTTAACTTACTCGGAAATTCTATAGTTGATATTTTGAAGATTTTGAGTTCTTTCAAAAAAAAAAAGAAGTCTTTAAGAAATGCCTGAATGGTTGATTAAACGTTTGTCTCCTTTCAGCTCATGATCCCAGGGTTCTGGGATAAAGTCTTATGTCTGGTTACCTGCCCCAGTGGGGAGCCTGCTTCTATGTCTGTCTTTGCCTGCTGCTCCCCTGCTCGTGCTCCCTCTCTCTCTCTGTATCAGATAAATAAATGAAATCTTTAAATTAAAAAAAAAAATAGTCTTTGATGTCTTTCCTGTTTACCTGTGCCGTTTGAAAGAAGACCTGCAATCTACTTTGGCAGTGCCTTAACTTTCAACTTAAACACATAATGTTATATCATATATTTCCAATACTTTGATGACTAGATATCATCTTCCAAAGAATGCTATTTCTCTTATTTCTAGTGTCAAAAATTATTTTTAAAGAAAATAATTACAAATTTTAGGTGTTACATGTGTTGGGGTGAGTGTTCTCTGTGTGAGAGACAGAGGCAGAGACAGAGATTTTCCTCTCTCACTTTTAACCTTAACTCCTCTCCTACCATTCTTATTCCTTTTCCCTTCTTCTCCTTCCACCTCCCAGCTGCTACTTCTTTAAATGTGGCATTCTTCTATTCTTGAAATGAATCAGTTTAGTCTGTAATCCTCAATGGTACATGTTATTATTCTTCCTTTATTGGCTTACTTACAACATTCTCTTTAAACAGCTAGAAAAGATATTTTCTTAACCAAGTTATGTAGTTCTTCAGACTCTGCTGAGAAGTAGAGCTTGCTGATATCTAGTTCATTTATGTTTTCTAAAGTTAAACCTAGTAGCCTTTTGACCTTTAGTTAGAGAAAGTAGAAACTGGAAACTGCGAATTAATTTCTAATATCTTAAACAACATGAAATGGTTTGTAAATGACAATTTAAATCATGTGTTACTAAATATTACAATATAGTGATAATTGTTACAATAACCATAAGCACTGAGTGCCATCCAGAAAGTAAAAGACAACATTGATCCTGTTCTAGTAAGAACTAAAGTAGGGTGTTGGGTGAGGGATAGTGGTTGAATTTACAAAAGAAAGAGGATAGCCTTTCAAGAGGAGATGCATTGTATGCAAAGGCCTACTGTTAGGAGAAGAAACTGATTTGAAATGGCTCAGACACACAAAATGTGAGAGAAAAGAATCCTGTGTATTTGTTAGAAATGCAGCTCAAACAATTATTGAGGCCAGATAGCTGTGCATAACATGTGAGGAGTTTCTTAGTTTAGGTGAGAAACTATAGAAAGATATAAAGGGAAATGACAACACAAACTATTTTTTTTAAGATTTGTAAATAAAAAGTTAACAATAACTGTTTCTGTGAGTTTTCATACCCTCCATAATGCCTAAAAAAATTGACCCCTGGTTTAATTCACTTGTATCACCAACTCAAGAAATTTATGACAGTACATTTGTAATACTGAAAATTGAGACTCTAGTCAAACACCATGTTCCACAGTTCAAGCACATGTGCTTCTTTGCCAAGATAATTTTATTATGTAGGGAATAAATAAAATTGTTAAAATGCATTTGAACAAGAGAATAAGAATGAGTCCACTATCCCTGAACAGGGCCAAATGCCTGGTTTACCATGAAAGATGAGGGATCCCCCCAAATGGTGGCTTCCTTGGGCTGAAATAGTTTGTGTCTGCCCATACTTGTCACATTTCAGTACACATGTACAATATTGGAGTCATCAGATTACAAAATCTGGAACAGGAAGACAAGGGAACTCTGCTATACTGTTGCTCTGAAAATAATGTTGTGGTCTATCTTGGTTATTCTTCAAAGTAAAACAAACTTGTTGCTGGAAGAAGGCTAACGTTTCTCGGGCATTTGTTAATCCAGCCCTAATTCTACACTGCTGTGGTAGAGCAGAATAAGCATTGCAAAACCTATTTATCTAATACATTCAAATTATGGAAGAATAGAAGTAGGGAGACTTACTTAGAAAGCTGAGCATTCTGCTAGTAGTAAGGAGAACTAGGACAAGAGAGGTAAAAGAAAATACAATAAAGGTAGTGAGGATGAAGGGGACAAGATAAGGTTAGAACACAGATTAAGTAAGACTTGAGAATTAATGCAATATTAAGGACAAGGTGAAATAATTCCTCAATGTCTCTCTTAAACCACTGAGTAAGAGACATAGAATGAAGATAAGGATTAAAGACATAAATGATAAATTCTCTCCTATGCTTTTGGAGATCTACAAGGAAGGAGTGTGTTGCAATTACTAGCAGTTAGTTGTTTCATTTGAAGGATTTAATTGAATGCAAAACAAGCCTCTTTTTATCTTCTAATATTATAGAAGCATATTTACTGTTGTTTCAGCTCATATTTTATTTTCCATTGAAATAATTCCCTTTGAATGGATAAAATATAGTATTTAATACTCCCACAGATTTACTACATTTTCTTGTCTCACTGTCATTGTTCAATTTTTAATAAACTGCTGGACATCTTCTTAGGTACCCAGCTCAAATAAGTCATTTTAATCTACAAGACTGCTGTGTTACACACCTACAAATAAACTCTTCATCTTTGAATTCTCAATTTGTAATATAAGTAATAATAGTAGAATTTATTTGAATATTTTCTTTGTGCCAGACAATATGTTAAAATATATACATATAATTTAGGATGATGGCATAAATGTATTCATGTACATACATGCATATTCAATATATCTACATACATATAGATATTTATGTATATATATATATGTGTGTGCCTATATAGAGAGAGAGGGAGAGAGAGAGATATTATTTATATATTCTTTGTTATGGCACTTAATTCTTCCTACATTCAATTCTGTGTATATGTGTGTGTTTGCAGATCTTAACCTATATGGAATTATTAGACTTCCAAGAGATAGTTCTAAATCTGACTTAATATTCATACCCCTCACAATGCTTTCTCTGTGATTTTAAATATACTTTTTTGGTTGAAAAAAAAAAGTCTGAGTGAGTGAATAATGAATCTTCTATCATAGGAATATATGGGGAAAAAAGAACCTTGTATGTTGTGCTCAATAGCTATTTGAACAGGTATTTATAAAGACATTAATGATAAAATAGATATGGTTTTGGTCCCTTGGAAGCTCTATATACTTTTATAATAGCTACAAAACCTGTGTGCTCAGGTAAATTACTCAACATAATCTCTTAATTATAATAAAGTTAAAGATATTTTCTCCATTTAGGCATCCACCCTGCTTCTAAAATGGTAAATACTGAAATCTTTCCAAGATGATAAAATTTCTAGAATGTATGTATGTGTGCACCCATAAATGTAAAGAAATCCATTACATGTAAAGAATACTTTACATGTACAAATACATGTAAAGAAATACATTCTCCTGAAAAATTTGAAACTTAGAAAAAATGCTAACATAAGGTAGTGAGTTTTCTAGTCCTGGGGAAGTAATTTTTTTTTAAAGATTTTATTTATTTATTTGATAGAGACAGTGAGAGAAAGCAAGCATGAGTGGTGGGAAGAGGCAGAGGCAGAGGGAGAAGCAGACTCCCTGCTAATCAGGGCCTACCACAGTGTTCAATCCTAGAACCCTAAGATCACGACCTGAGCCCTGGGCATATGCTTAACCAACTGAACTACCCAGGGGCCCCCGTTCTTAAATATTATTTTTCAGAAGACAAATTAGCAAGAGTGATTTTGTTGCTTCTGGTTTGTTTTTTTGTTTTGTTTTGTTTTTTGGTTTTTTTTTTGAGATTTATAAATATACTCTTAACGACCTAAAAAGCCCTCCGTTAAACATGAGGGAAAGAGTAGGCTAATTGTATTTTGTATAATGCTGTCATATAAAGCCATGATTTTAACAGAAAATTTTCAATATAAATGTTATCAAGTCAAATGTTATCCAACAGAAATTTTTCTAATGATGAAAATGTTCCATATACGTGTTGTCCTATGTATTAGCAGCTAACCCCAACTCATTACTAAGATTTGAGATGTAGCTAGTAGTACAGAAGAACTGAACTTTTATTTCCTTTTAATTAATTTTAATTTAAATATCCACATGTGGCTAATGGCTATAATATAGGAAAGCAAAGCAGGAATTGATAAATTTTACTCAGTCGGGACTTCATGTACAAACCTTGCATCCTCTAAGACCCATTATACATAAGTTTTGTGAAAATGAATAATCGCTTTCAGCTTTTTTAAAAAGGAAATTGCCACAGGAATCCACAAAAGCCTAATTTTGGAAAGAACAAATGAGTATAGATTTACTGCCATGTTAATTAGTGCTTAAGGGTGTTAAGAAACAACAAACAAACAAAAAGATAATAAGGATATAAAAAGCTACCTGTTGGAACTACTTAGGGAACCAGAAAGCATTTTTCTCTGATGGCCTAATTTGACCACATTTCAGTAAGTCTGTCCAAAAGAACAGTTTGTTTAAAGACATAATTAACCAAATAAAATATACTGTATGGAATTTTGTTAATATGTTTATTTTAAAAACAGAGATAATCTTCATTTGTTTGAGGTCTGGTTGATAGGAAAATGTGCAAATCACATTTATCATCTTTCTTACTGCCAGGTACTTTGTGTGACTTCTTACATTTATTTGGAAGAAGCAAAGGAAAACATAATTATTTTGTCCTGGCTCTTTAGATATTTTGGAAAGTCCTTCCGATTTAGTCCAAGTCTTTTTGAAATACTCTGATTTGGATTAAAAATGAGCATTTTTGTTGAAAGATTATGCAATGTAAAACAATTCTTGGTTAGACAACTGGGTAAACTTATTTAGTATAATTTTCAAGAAACCATAGCAATACACATTTTCTTGTTCTAAGTAACTGATGTCAAATTGTTTAAAAATGTTCTTGTAAAGGCTCATAAAGTAAATTAAAATACAATCACATTGATTATAATAGCCTGAATGCAGCTGATACTTTGAAAATAAAGATTAAAGGGCAAAGTACACATAATAAAGAGACATATAGTTAAATTTACTAAAAATAATTAATTATTTTAAGCATAAACTCTTAAACCTAAAAATTAACTCAGTGTCTTTATCAGTTTGTTAAAAAAATGGAATAAAAATGAATTATGCAGATTTTACTTTCCAATAAAATGACTCATACAATACCATCAGATAAAAGAAAGTTGCTTTTTTTTTTTTTTTTACTCTAATCTCTAATGAGAATTATTTGGGGATGTTATATTTCAATGGTAAATGTATAGATGTATTTAATACAGTCATTCATTATCTTGACCCCATACATAAAAACACAAAACGTAAGTGCATACTTGTCAAAATAATAACTTAATTTTTGCTTCTGAAACTATTCAGATCACAAGAAAACTTTATGCTTTTAAAATAGAACTATCCTGGGCACCTGGGTGGCTCAGTGGGTTAAGCCGCTGCCTTCGGCTCAGGTCATGATCTCAGAGTCCTGGGATCGAGTTCCACATCGGGCTTTCTGCTCAGCGGGGAGCCTGCTTCCTTCTCTCTCTCTGTCTGCCTCTCTGCCTACTTGTGATCTCTCTCTGTCAAATAAATAAATAAAATCTTTAAAAAAAAAATAAAATAGAACTATCCTACAACCCAGCAATTGCACTACTAGGTATTTACCAAGAGAATACAAAAATATTGATCCTAAAGGGCACAAACACCCTGATGTTTACAGTAGCATTATCAACAATAACCAAATTATGGAAAGTGCCCAAATATATATATATATATATATATATATATATATATATATATATATATAGATAGATAGGTGGATAAAGAAGAGGTGATAAATATACACAGTAGAATATTACTCAGCCATCAAAACAGAATGAAATCTTGCTATTTGCAACTATATGGACAGAACTAGAGGGCATTATACTAAGCTAAATAAGTCAGTCAGAGAAAAACAAATACCATATAATTTACTCATGTAGAATTTAGAGAACAAAACAGATAAACATGAAAATGAAGAAAAAAGAGAGAGGAAGTAAAACATAAGAATCTTAACTATAGAGAACAAACTGAGGGTTCCTGGAGGGGTGGTGGATAGAAAATGGACCAAATGGATAATGCATATTCAGGAGGGCATTTGTGATGATCACTGGATGTCACATGAAAGTGATGAATCATTAAATTCTATACCTGAAACCAATATAACACTATATATTAACTAACTAGAATTTAAATAAAAACTTGAAATAAACAAAAATAAAACTTTATGCCTGAGTATGCATTACCCTTACTTGTTTGGGACCCTATAATATAAATAAGAACTGAGACAAATAAGTACCATAGGCTAGATATTAAAGGCATTTCCCAGAGGCAAATATTAAGTAAAGTGTGTGTGTGTGTGTTTGTGTGTGTGTGTATTTATATTTTCTTTTAAATTATTTTATCTACTTGTCTGTTTGAAGACATCAGACATCTTCTAAAGAAACCAGGACCTCAAATTGAGGACAGGATCATAAACATAAAGAAGGGAGATGACTTTTAGCCTGAGAGCAGCTGAATCTTTCCTGAGACATTTGCCAATTCTGTATATAGAAGCTAAGGATCTGAGTCCACTTAGCTGGTCAAAATGAAAATGCAGAGACACAAACAAAAACTTGAGATGTTTTGTGGGACAATATTAGAAACTATGAGGATGAAGATCCTGGTGAGAAAAGCAAAGCATAGAATTGAATCACTTGCTCTGTTTTTCCCCTCAATCCAATAGGCTGCAACCAAAAGCTATACAAAGGAGACTAAGAAATTAAGTAGAATGTTTCTTGAAAGCAGAGCATAAATACTATAGCTATTCTAATCACTAGGATCTAAGGTATACAGCTGAAAAGGCACCCTGATGACCATCCAGGACTCAGTAATGTGATTATGACTGCGAGGTAGGCAAAAATTTTGTGTAAGTACTCAAAAATCATTAAATATAAAGAGAAACAATGATAAATTTGATTATATTATTTAGAACTGCCCTTCACCAAAATATTAAGACAAAATAAAGCCACAAAATTGAAGAATATGACTTATAATACATGTGTCTGACAAAGTTAGTCCATATTTAATTAAATTAATTCTTTGTATCAACTTGAATAAGAAAGAAAGAAGCAGAAAAACCAAAAGAAAAGGTGATCAAAAGAATTCAACAACACTTGCTAAAAGGATATCTAAATAAGCAATGAACATATGAAAAAGCACTCAGCATCACTAGTGATCAAAGAAATGCAAACTCAAATTATAGTATTATCACACATATCAGCATGACTAAAATGAAAAATACAACATCATATGTTAACAAGGATGCAAAGGCATTGGCACATACATTGATAATGAAGGTTTAATTTTTTTTATATTTACTTTGAAAAATTATCAACATCCAGTAAAGTTTAACATACACACACTGATAATTCAGCAGTTCCATTCCTGGCAATACATAGCAGAAATCCACATTCATGTTCATGAAATACATGTTCACTTTTATAAGCAACTAACAAAATGTTTTCCACGGTGACTCTACTAATTCGTATTATCACCAGTAACATATGAGCGACCTGTGACTGTACATCCTTAATGACATTTTGTGTTATGACTATTTTTTATTTTACATATTCTGATATGTATGTACTGATATTTCATTGTAGTTTTAATTTTCATTTTCTTAGTGGCTAGTTATGTTTAATATCCTCAAGTGCTTATTTTATCTCTATATATCTTGTTTAGTGAAGTGTGTATACATCTTTGCCCATTTCTTAATTGTTTTGCTTATTTTTTTAATGTTAAGCTTTGAGTCATTTAAATACTTTTGTTATCACCAGCCCTCTGTCAGATATGTTATTTGCAAATATTTTCTACTTGTCTATAATTTGTCTTTCATCATAACAGATTGTTTTGCAGAGCAAACCATGAGGTCTAGTTTTATGAATTTTCCTGTTATCACTTATGCTTTTTATGTCAAATCTAAGCAGTCTTTGCCTAGACCTAGGTTCTAAAGATTTTGTCATTTTTCTTTTTCCTAGGAGTTTTATGATTTTATGTTTAAGTCCATAATCTATTTTTTTTTCAGATACAGAAGATTTTATTACTCTTGTTGCAGCAGGCAGCATAAGTCTATTTTTGTTGATTTCTACAGAGTGTGTGGTTCAGTAAAGGTTCTTTATTTGACAGTTGATGTCCAATTGTTCTAACACCACTTATCGGAAAGACTATTCCTCCTCCATTGAATTGTTTCTACTCCTTTGTCAAAACTAAATTGGGTATATTTGTATGGCTCTATTTCTGCATTCTCTATTGCATCTTTATTTTTAATAGCCAGAAACTAAAGTCAATTCAAATTTCCATGAACTTTAGATTGGCCAAATAAACAGTGGTAGAGTCAAAGAGTGGGATATTAGAAAGTTATAAGAATAAAAAATTATTACTGCACAGACACACACAATAGATGCGACTCAAACAATACTGAGCAAAAGTATTCAGGCAAAAAAACAAGGCATTATATATATAAGGTTTGAAATGGTCAAAACCATTTACATTGTTATAGTTCAGAGTAACAGCTACATTTCATTGAGAAGTGACTAGCAAGGGTCATAACAGAGCTTCTTAGGTGTCAAACATTCTATTTTTTGATGTGTGTCATGGTTAGCCTTGTGTGTTTACATTGTGAAAATTTTCTTAACTGTACACTTACGATAAGTGCATTTTTCTGTATGCTGGTTATATTTCAACATTTCAATTAAAATATGAGTAAAAATAGCCTCTCATTTCTTGATGAGTTTAAGTGAGGAGAATATATACTGTTCATGTACATGGAAGGTATGCTGGATGAAGGATTAAGGACTCAGAATACTGCTCAACTTGCATATTACTCAATACATTGTAAAGTCTTTCTCACTGATAACTTACAAATACAATTTTTTCTGTGTTTCCCAACATTAAGAACAATTTCTTCATATTTTGCGTTGCTTAAATATTGGATATGATACTGTGAAAATCAGGAATTAACTTCATATACCCAAATAGTTTGACAATAGAAAGACATTTTTCACTTAGGTTAAATTTATATTTTAAAGGCTTTAGAAGAACTTTTGGCACAAAATGAGTCCAATGCATAAGCAGAACTTACAAATAGAATAAAAAGTAAAAAGGCAAATATGCAAAGCTGAACTTAATTTTTTTACTCAATATAAATTTTAGGAGATTTGGTGAAATGAAATTATAACAGGATAACAAAATCTTTTGATGCAGCTCCCTCTTTTAGTATCTTATATTTTTTTGCAGCATTGTGAAAACAATGCTGTAAAACAATGAATCACAGTAAAATGTCACAAAGAGAAGAGAATAATCCCTTATTTTGAAGAAGTTAAGATGGGATCCTTATGGAGAAATTCATTTCTCTCCAAAACACCTTATTCAAAAACTCTCCAAAACTTTCCAAAAATTCTCTTTATTCTAATCTTCCTCAGCTTTTAGAAAACATAGTTCATAACCTACAGAGGGTATGCAGGGTATATTTTCCTCATTTTTGAATTGTGTTGTACAAGTATAGCATACTCTGTCTGAAAAAAAAAGTGTCAATACATGTTTCTTTCTGATATAACTTACATGTAAGGTTTTATTAACTGGCAGTATTTGTTTCCACTTCACATTTTTATGCAGAGCATTGTTAATTTCCTCTGTACTCTTTCTTCTGTCAGCTTTCTCTCCCTTTCTCAATAAAAGCTGTAAACATCTCATAGCTAATGACTATTTTATACACAAAGACCTTATCAAAGCTTTTAAATACCCATAGTGATCTTTCATTAATCTCTTGAACAAGTAAATTCCTTACATTTTCTGTTGGCTATGTCTGTAGATATTGTGGTTCAATGAGTTATAGAAGAAAAAAATACATTGGCAAATAAAGGATGCAGAGATTATATATATATATATATATATATGTATATATAAAGAAAGACACAATGAAAGATGTATTGTTAACAGGGATGTAGGGAATTAATGGCCAATAGAGTTGAAATAATAGACACTTAGGCAGGTCTTCAACAACTGATAAGGAATTCTTGCTTAAATTAGGAAATAGGAGTGAAATAAGCAGTACAATAAGTAACTTGGCAACATCACTATGGATAAATTAAAGAAAGATAGAAAAACTAGATTTTGAAGTCTCTCAGGAAGTATTACACTTGACCAAAAAAGAAAAGCAAATTTTAAGCTAGTGAATCCTCAGTGAATGAGGTAAAGATACTATCTGCATGAATGATTAAAAAAGTATAACAAACAATTTGCAACTAATATATTATTGAGACAATGGCTAGGGTTATGATATCACTGGAATAATGGTTATGTACTGATGAATTTCTCAACCAAATTAGAGAATTTAGAAAGAAGAGCTGCACTAGAGTATTAACGAGTAAGTTTTTTATTTGATATTTACACACATTAAAAAGACAATATCTATTTGTAATTTTTAGTCACTAATTACATCTAACTTTGGACATCCTAGTTTTTACCCCCCATTCATTATCAGTCATAAAGAATAAATGAGACCTTAACCTGACATGCCAGTGTCCTGATGCAGAGGCAGGGGACGGTAGCACAATGCTTGTCAAAACCCAAGTCAAAATCTGTCAGGAGGTCAAGATCAGCACTTCTAAAAATGTAGTGAATGGAATGGAATAGAACACAATATAAAAAGAAAGTATCTGAATGTATCCCAAGCAGTAAGGGTAAGTGTCTGTGTGTGTGTATGTGTGTGTGGTGTGTGTGCACATGTGAACATGTGTGCATGCACATACATGTGTGTGGGATCATTACATAAAAAGAATTTAGCTTTTCGTGTGGATCATTCAAAACATGATGAAAACTGGGATGCCTGGGTGGCTCAGCTGGTTAAGCCGCTACCTCCGGCTCAGGTCATGATCCCAGAGTCCTGGGATCAAGTCCCACATCAGGCTTCTTGCTCAGCGGGAGCCTCCTTCTCTCTCTCTCTGCCTTTGCCTGCTGCTCTGCCTGCTTGTATTCTCCCCCCCACTCTCTGACAAATAAATAAATAAAATCTTAAAAAAAATGATGAAACTTAAAAACTATAGAAACTTAAAAAACACCCTGTGGAGTCAGACATCCTCAGTTTGAATCCTGGATCCACCAATATAAAGTATTTTGCATTGGCATGTTACCTGAAATCTGTAAAATAACTGAAAAACCAAATAAGATCATAATTCGTAACATGTCCACAGAGTTGCTGGGATGGGTGAACGAGGCACATATATGTGGAGGGGTTATTATGGTGCCTAGATCATATTAAGTTCAATGAATTAAGTCAGATATGTCCTCTCTATACAACAGGCAGCAAAACGCACTCTCAATATTCAGCAGTCAGTAGTATATCACGTTTTTTACTGTAGATGCCAGAAAAATGCCTACCTTTAATAATGCAGCTGCTAAAGGAGAATGGGACTCTGGAAGTAAATCTTTAGACAGTTAAATAAACCTCAGGACTATAGAGAGAAAGGGCTATATAGCCTCACTAGCCAGAGCCCTTGGATTTAAAGGCCTTTCAATTCCTTTCATTTTTCTTAGTCTCCATGGAGGCAGGCTTCTAAGCCAACTGGTCATTCATTTATATTAAAGTATTTGAAAAATCTTCTTTGGTTCCAGAAAGATTTTATTGGATATCAATTGAAAGTTGAAGTGATTTCATATGTGATTGGCAGTACCAATCTTTTATTCATTGATTTTTAAGACTGTAATATTTAGTTCGGTAGAATTTGGAAAAATTATAAAACCACAATGATTTCTGCTTATTAAAAAAAAAAAGTGGAAACAATCATGATTCTTTTCAAAATCTATATTTGTTTATTTAATGCTTAATTTAACAAAACATAAGCTTCAATTTTAAGATGCAACAACTATTTCAGGTGTTATATGTGTTATTTTACATTTTTTATAACAATTTCGATTTTTTCCACAACAATGCTGATTAAGTTGAAATATTTTCACTGCTCTCTTTCTCGTGTTCTTTGGACCTTGTAATTTATACCTTGTCTGTTAATGTCTTCTAACCTCTCCTCCTTCCTCAGATATAATTCAAAAGGCTTTCCCCTTACCATATCACCTGTGCCTTTTTCATACCCACTTTTACTAAAAGATCACTCTCAAACTAAATTTTACAACATTTCATTCAAAATAAAAAATAAATACATCAATGTTTTAAATAAATCTGGCAAATCAATTACTTGAATTAATGTCTTGGGAAGAAGGATAAGAAAATAACCTAAGACATATTTTTCGAATACTTTTTATAAGCATATTACTAGCTCCAAAATAAATATAAAGATAAGAACATTTATTGTAAAACTATTACAAACTAACTATACTTGTGCTGTTTTCAGACAATTCTTTTTCTTTTTTACGTATGTTTTATATACATATAATTTAAAAACATAGGTATTTAAAAAGCCTCCAACAAGGATAATGTTCTGAAAACTTAGAAATGACTTCATGATCATGAATATTAACAAGTAACTTTCTTTGAAAATAAATTCTTTGAAATTTAGAATACTGGAAAAAAAATTAAATTAAGATGTTAAAAAAAAGTCTATCAATGACCAACCCTGCTATTCATTAATTAACAAAACAATATAATGTACTTCTCCTTGGAAAAAAATTAATATATATTTGCATAAATATAACACACACACATATATATAACATATAAACATAAAATGCAAAGCACCAAATCATAAATAAATAAATAAATTTAGTACATTTCAAAGTGGGGGAAAAAAAGCCTTCAAATGTATAATCCATTATAATTAACTTTCACACAGTAGACCCTATATGCATAATAAATAGATCATTTAAATGTTATTCCACTGGGGCAATGAGCACACATCCGAGAGCTAGGGAGACATCTGTGTACTTTTGTGTTTTTTTTGTTTTTTTTTTTAAAGAATTTATTTATTCATTTGACACAGAGAGATCACAAGTAGGCAGAGAGGCAGGCAGAGAGAGAGAGAGGAGGAAGCAGGCTCCCCGCGGCGATCCCAGGACCCTGAGATCATGACCTGAGCCGAAGGCAGCAGCCTAACCCACTGAGCCACCCAGGCAGCCTGTACTTTTGTTTTGATTGGTAAGCTTCTTAAACTTTCTGTTCTTCAGCTTCCCCCACCATAAAACAAGGATAATACAGGAACCAAGCCCACTGGATAGCAATGAAGACTAAGAAAACGGCTATACACAAATCACTTAGAACAAGGCCAGATATGTGAGTAATAAACACTACTTATTTTTTACTAGTTACTTCAGAGATAAATATTACAAAACACTAAGAGCTCAGAATCTAAAACATTTTTATAACTTTATGCTATCTGTAAAATTCCCTTTCCTGGGGAAGGAAATTTGACAATTTTAGTTTCATTTATTCCAGAATTTTTTATGTAATATATTGTTAGAGGTTTTATTATAAAAGAATATTCCTTAAGTAGGCAATGTTTCTAGACTACATATCTGAATTTGAATTATAGAAAGAGATTAAGGTTATAATTCTTAAGCTTTACTATGCAAAAGTGGTTGTCTACCCCTGTAATCTCTGACTTCAAATTCTGGATGAATCTTCATTAGCCTTACAGTGGATTTTGATGCAGGTAGACCTAGTGAAACACAGCATGTTAAAAAAAAAAGCCATTTTCCTCAAAGACTGTCCCCAAAATTCTTATGTATGTTGAATAGTCTATAGGTATATTTGATTTCACATGTAAACTCAAGCAGTAAACATTCTTTTTAAATTTTTTTTAAAGATTTTATTTATTTATTTGACAGACAGAGATCACAAGTAGGCAGAGAGGCAGGCAGGGGTTGGGGGGCGAGGGGAAGAAGGCTCCCTGCTGAGCAGAGAGCCTGATGCAGGGCTCAGTGCAGGGCTCAATCCCAGGACCCTGAGATCATGACCTGAGCTGAAGGCAGAGGCTTAACCCACTGAACCACCCAGGGGCCCCAAGCAGTAAACAGTCTAAAAGGATGTTCTTCAATTTTAAAAATATGATTAAGGAAACTGAATACTCAAGAAAAATTCAGAGCAGATAAAATATTTTTTAGTTTATTTCTGTCAATAGATACTTCCAATTGCAAGGTTAAGGAGAGAAAAATAATGATAAAATGAAGATAATATGTGCAGAATGATTGTATCTTCTTAAAAATGATAACTATGCTTTCGTTCATAGAAATATTAAAAAAGGATAAGTTTAAGATTAATGAAGTGGAACAAAGAAGTTTACAAGTGAGCTGTCAGGATAATTTCATAACATTTTGTCTAATTAAATATTGGGGTGGGGTGAAGGATAATCTATATTGAAATCTTAACTGAGATCTAACTGATTAAATTCATAATGCTGCAAATTGGCTATCTTTTCATGGATTGCAGAAACATGCCTAATAGAACATTCTTAATGGGTAATACACATTCATTAACAAAGAGCTGAGACAGCATATACAAAAAATGGCTATTGGATATTGAGAGAAGAAGAAAAACAGTCTTAAAACTAAGAAATGAACAAATTATGTTTTGCCTCACTGCAGCTTGAAAAAAAAAAATCACTGGTTATGGTCTCTTTAAAATTAGCATATACTGTCTAGTACTCTGCTTATGGTCTCTGTGTGACACCATTCCCTGTCTTCATGCTTGTCGGCCCTATTGGATCCTACTGACAGGGGATGAAATCCTGTTATTCCAATTTCAGACACAGATGTGACTTTCTCATTTGCTACTTCAGTGTGTTAATTTTGCCTCCAGACTGGTATTCCATACACCTGGCACCTCTCACCACCAAACCCCAGACCTCCTATGTAAAATCCAATATAGACATGAAACTTTTAAGAATGTGTGAATTTAAAATACAAAGCTTTCTTTTTCTTAAAATTAGCTGCTTATATAAGAATCCTTGAACCACGCCCCCACCCTGCCACCATCCTGCTTTATGTATTTGTTAGCAATTTTAAAATTTGGGGTATATAGTTGATAGTAATAAAATTTTGTTTTGAACAAAAATATTTTATCAAAGCAATAATATATATTAAAGGAAGAAAAAGAAAGAAACATGAATGAATTTCATAGAATGATTAAAATGAGAATTGCCAGAGTAATATTTGATTAATAGAAAATACATATTTAAAAGAAGAATCATGTATGAGTAGCATAGCATTCTAATCCATGAATTGTACTTTCCTTTTTGTCTCATAAAAAAACTTTCTCAGGGTGCCTTGGTGGCTCAGTTGGTTGGGCAACTGCCTTCAGCTCAGGTCATGATTCTGGAGTCCCAGGAACGAATCCCCCATCGGGCTCCCTGCTCAGCAGGGAGTCTGCTTTTCCTGCTGACCTCTCTCCTCTCAAGTTTTCTCTCATTCTCTCTCTCTCTCAAATAAATAAATGAAATCTTTAAAAAATTAAAACAAACAAACAAAAAACCCCGAAACTTTCTCCCTTCTTCATTTGCCTGTTTTGATACAAGAAAGCAAATATTGTGCTCTGTGGCATCCAGAGATAATTATAAGTTAAGAAGACAAAATTATCCATTTTTTTCTCTGATAAAAACAAGTAACGAGTCATGGCCCACTTGCTAAGATCATGTTCAAGAGACCCATGCCACAACAGAATGATGTGGCAGAAACCCAAAAATTTAGACTCAGTGGTGGGAGACAAGGATAAATGGACCCTTATTTTCAAATTAGAACCAAGTTAGTTTACCTGTGACTGATGATAGCTAATGCCCATTGACACAAGTAATATGAAATTGATACAAGGAATATTGAAATTATTTTAAGTTAGCTGTGTATTTTGACAAAAGTTACATTCTAAATTTTATAACAACTAATTTTGTTATTATAATATTTGGGTTTTGTAGGGATGAATAGTTTAGTGGCTCACATACTAAAAATATTGAGTTTATCTAGTTTTACATCGAAAGCTTTAGCTTATTAACTTACATTTGTACACAATGAGTTGCCAGTTAGTGACAAAAGCATAGATTATGTACATAACCTAGGATGAATAATTTAACTCTATAAACAAGAATTTGAATACATTATAGAAAATAAGCATGATCACAGATTCACCAATACTCTTGAAAATTCATCATTCGAAACTCTTCTTTCAATTTCATTCATTAAATGATTATTTTTCTCACTTTATACTATGTAGTTTTCTAGATATTGGAGACACAAATAAAAAGTCTTGATGTCTGCTTTCATAACATTTTGACTATTAAACAGATACATAAATAACTAAACACAAGGAAGTAAAATGTGAAAATTAATGCTACTAGTAAATTATTATGGATTCTAAAGAGAAGTATGGATAAGATACTATACAAACTATCCTGATGAGTAATAAGTGAGAGGAACAGAAAAAAGTTTACAGGGAAAAGCGATGCTCAAGATGGGAATGTCAAAATGAAAATAAAACTAGAATCTTGTGCTATTGAAAGGAATTCTATCACTAGAAGGAAAAATCAATATTTTAAAACTTGTTAGAACAACTGTTACAAATTGGCTGTAAACAAATAAATTGGGGTATTTAAAAATATAATCCAGAGTTCATCTGTAGCAGTTCATAATTCTACAATGATGAATATGATTCAAAAAGCCATTCATAAAAATCAGGATTCATTCTTTCCGGATTGAGAAAAATGAGTTATTTCTTGCTGTCACTGAATTCTTCCAATACACAATTTTGCTCTTATTTTACTAATCATTCTCAGAAGAAAACTTGTTCAGCAAAATATCTATTCAGATATTGCTGCAAATGGAATTTCACTAAATATCATTTTGATATGAGAATAAAAGTAAAATTACTGATTAAAAAACAAACACCTCATTGTTTTGGGTGACAAGGTTTTCACTGGTAATCTATAAGAAAATCATATAAATTTGAAAAGCAAAATAAATAGCTAATTGTAAAAATATAGAATGATTGCATAATGATTTCAAGTAAGAAAATATATGGAAGTCAATAACAATAATGTGTTAATACCAGGCTGAAAAAGATGTTAGTTTTTTATTTTATTTTACTTTATTGATAAAGAACATTATTAATAAATAAGCTAACCAATTCACAAAGTATGTATACTAAGTTGACCATCTGAAAATTATAATCTTAGGTAATACAGAGGCAATACAAGAATCATTTTTAAAGATTTTGTATATTTATGTATTTGACAAAGTGGGGTGGGGAACTAGCATGGGGAGCAGAAGAAGCAGGCCCTCCAGTGAGCAGGGAGCCTGATGTGGGACTCAATCCCAGGACCCTGGGATCATGACCTGAGCAGAAGGCAGTTGCTTAACTGACTGAGCCACCAAGGCACCATGAGGAATCATCTTTTTAATTAGAAAATTAGATGAAAATGATTCATTTCATTTCATTCACTCAGTTGCTGAAACTTGGTGCCTGGGTTTTTAAGTTGTAACTCTTTATTTCTAAGCAGATATTAATAATAGAATAATAAAAATCACTATTATAAGCACTACATACTACTATGAGATATAGAGAAAAGAATGATTTAATGATTATTACCAGGTGATAAAAGTGTTAGACTCAAGGACACATTTATCCATCTCAGTAAGATAATAGATCACTTATTCACTAGAAATGAGATATAAAAAGAGAAAAATTTGAAAAAAAGAGTTATTGGTGGAAAGAACCTCAAAACAACAACCACAACAACAAATGTCATATGGCTTGGGCAGGAAATACCATATTTAAATACATTTGTCCTGAAGAAAGTCTTTTTATTCCAGGATGTTGATTAAAAAGTTATCTTTCATTAGCTACATAAAATACATTTCATTCAGAATATTTACTTAAGTAACAAGTAGACATTTTGAACAAACTCAATATGTAATTTACTTAAATTAATGATATAATACTTAAATGCATGAGAAAAAAGAAATCATAAAATGTTTTATGACACAACTAGTTCACATTAGGTAGTACTTTGGGGAAGTTTCTAAAACACTGCAGAATGGCAACTGCAAGAGGAAAACCAAACAAGATTCCCTTGCTAATCTTTCTGTAATACAATTGTAGAGTATTGGAAATCCACTTATATGTGACTATGAAGCATTTAGGGGAAATACAAATAAAAAAACTTTAACCTCAAGTGTATGTATATGTGGGTTTGTGTGTGTGTGTGTTTATGTGTGTATTCTAATCAGTCCATCATCACGAATCCAATCAAAATGATTAGGTTATGAAGTTTTTTTGTTGGAAAGGGTAAGATTATATTTGAATATTGGAATTATTGGAAAAATCTATTTCATTTTAAATTGCATATTAAAACATAAGGGAATGCATATTAAAAAAAATAGAACACATAACTGTCAGTGCAATTAAAATTTAAGCTGGCTTCTTAGGACAAAATGAAATCACTTTTAAGAAATTGAATTAACTAATGCAATAGCCATACAAACACTGGAGCGGGAGAATTTTTTTAGCTAAGCTTTTTGGAAAGCATAGCAAACATTAAGCACACCTTTCTAACATGTGCAAACATTTGAAGTTGCCTATTCTATAGGGTAAGTCACTATTCTGGTATAATTAGCCAGATTCTGGTATAATTGGTGTATATTTCAGTGACTTCAATCTACATCACTTCAAGATATTAAAAGTTGACCAACAATACAATTTTATCAATTAAGGGCTAGGCAGGAGACAAAAGTCACTTTAGTATTTTGTGAAAAGGGAATTTAATATAGGTGATCATTAATGAAGTATACATTTGTTAACTAGTAACAGAATGGATAAAAGGAGAACACAACCATCAAGGAAGTAGAGTCCTTAAGTAGCAGCTACCCCTCCAGAAAGGAATGAACAAGAGAAGATGTTATGATTACTAAAATTTAGAAATTTAGAGGAGGGTTCTGAGAAGCTGAAACTCAAGCTCTTGAGGAGAGGATGGTCCTTAGCTCGTGTCGTATCTATCACCAAGCCATCCCAGGGGGCATCTGCTACTTGGTACTTAGGTCTCTGCAAAAGTACAACAAGGCTATTTTTGTCAATGTTGGGAAAAGTTCAAAGAATCCAGCTCTGCTATAGGAAGACAGTGCTTCTGCCAAGGTCAACAGATGAGGTTGGGGTAATGCTCACAGAAACTCAACTGCCAAGTCTCAAATAGTCCATCTGCTGCCACCTACTGACAGAACCCAACAAGGAGGAGCTAGCAGGGGAGAATATGAAAGAGTGGGCTGGGAGCTGACAGGAAATAATTTAATAACCTGTCTAATATTGAATCATGTGCCAGAGGATTAAAAGAAGTTATTGAGGTAAATGTAGATAATATCATTTAAAAACGTAAAGCAGAAAATTTATTCTTTATTGAATAAAGAGATTTAAACTAATCCAGTAGCAGTTTGACCAACTAGTATAAATAGTGACAACAATAACAACATCAAAATCAAAGTGTAATCATAATATCATATACTTCAAACACTGAAGACTTTTAGGAAGCATTTTTTTTAAAGATTTTATTTATTCATTTGACAGAGAGAAATCACAAGTAGATGGAGAGGCAGGCAGAGAGAGAGAGAGAGGGAAGCAGGCTCCCCGCTGAGCAGAAAGCCCGACGCGGGACTCGATCCCAGGACCCTGAGATCATGACCTGAGCCGAAGGCAGCGG
Source organism: Mustela nigripes (assembly GCF_022355385.1). Classification (NCBI taxonomy): domain Eukaryota; kingdom Metazoa; phylum Chordata; class Mammalia; order Carnivora; family Mustelidae; genus Mustela; species Mustela nigripes. The sequence goes on along the minus strand of NC_081557.1, from coordinate 190,950,572 downwards.
CTTAACCCACTGAGCCACCCAGGCGCCCTAGGAAGCATTTTTTAAAGGTTAAAAGATTTCAAAAAAAATAAATTGAAAATATTTCAAAGGATCATTATATAGCTTGCTCAAAACCAGAACAAAGATGACTGATGGGAGGAAAATTGCAACCTGATTTCTTGACTCTTGTTTTCTATTTCTTATAATACAAGTCTTCTATGCTCAGTTGTAAATAGGTAACATTTGTAGCAAAAAAAAAAGTTAACACCCTTATTTTTGATACGAGGAAAGTGATGAGGTCTTAAGTTAAATGACTCTAAAATCATAAACTAGCCAGTACTATCTTTCCATCCTAGACTACTACTTTTGCCTCTAATTTATGCTATCTTTTCTACTACTGTTGCAAATCTGATTCAATCATGATAACAGTTAACAGAGTTAGTGTTAATTACTATTTTCTTAGTATCTATTGATAGACTATTTAACCTTGATATTTAGACATTAAATGTATTTAGGTAATTATAAATGTGCCATATACCTTCAGAATACATCACTGAGATACTGTAAAATCTAATGAATTGCTCCTTGAGCCTACATGCAGAATTTGTAGAAGAAACAAATAGTACAGAAACTCAATAATCTACCGATATTCTGTATTAGTTATCCATTGTTGTTATAAATTATCTTCATGCTAAATGTCTGAAAACAACAGAAACAAACTGTGACAGTTTCTGTTGCTCAGGAATCAGATCTAGCTTAGTGAAGTCCTCTAGTTTAGGGTCTGTCACAAGGCTGAAATCAAGCTGTTCACTGGGCTTCAAACATCTCAAGGCTTGACTGGAGGGAATTCATCCCTTAGTTCCTGTGACTCTTGGGAAGCTCTAAAACCTCAGTGATTGTTGATTGGCCTGAGAGGACCTACTTCCAACTCACTCACACAATTATCACTAAGCCCCAGGTTCTCCTGGCTGTTGGTGGAATACCCCCCTCCCTTGCTATGTGGGTCTCTCCATTGGGATACTTACAATAGGCAGCTTGCTTCTCCCAGAAGGAGAATACCATCAAAGAGAAGGTGAGAGATGACAAGAGGACAGAGGTCACATTCATTTTGTAACCTGATCTTGAATGTGACATTCAACCACTTTTGCGGTAGTCAATTCATTAGAAGTCAGTTGCTAGAACTAGCCCATATCCAAAGGGAAGGACTGGTTACACAACGGCACAAATACCAAGAGGTGGAGGCCATTGGTATTTGTTTTAGATACTGTCTACCAGAAGCTCTATTTCCAGTGCTCAAAAAGAAACAAAGTGCAGAGGGAATCATATTGACTTTTTTCAATCCTTAGTAATTACAAGTCCCTCTTCTATCAGTCTTATTTAAATATCCTAATTAAATTTTACAACAGAACAAATAAAGAAAAATATTTTGAAATGTGACAGAGCTATTAAAAACAGATCAAATAGATAACATAATTTGTGAAATTGTAATGGATTTTTAAAAAAAGAAACATTTTTAGCAGTTCTACCAAGGATCTTTTACTGAATGCTTTTTTAAAGTATAGTTGGCCTACCATGCTACATTAGTTTCAGATGGGCAGCATAGTGATTCAGCAGTCTATACAGTATGCTATGCTAACCACAAATGTAGGTACCATCTGTTCCTATATAATGCTTTTACAATTACCACTGACTCTCTTCCCTATGTTGTTCCTTTTATCCCAGTGACTTATTCATTCCATACCTGGAAGCTTGTATCTCCCACTCCCCTTCACCTATTCTGCCCATCTTCTCAATCTACATCCCATCTGGCAAGTTTTTTTCTCTGTATTTATGGTGTTTCTGTTTTTTGTTTGTGTGTTTATTCATTTGTTTTTGTTTTTGTTTTTGTTTTTTTAGATTACCCCATATGAAACCCTATGGTATTTGTCTTAGATGACTTTTTTCACTTAGCATAATATCCTCTAGATCCACCCATATTGTCTCAAATGGCAAGATATCATTCCTTTTTTATGGCTGAGTAATATTCCATTGTATCCAAGGATCCCTTCATTAGTACAAAAATGTATCTATGAAATTGTGATTTAAAAAAAATCTGTTTTCATTATATGACTTTACTAAACCCAACAGCTTCAGATTTCAGGTTATAAAAATGTCAAGCTTTAAAATAGATGCACTAACAATTTCAGTCTAGCATGCTTTCCAAAACTCTCATACCATTATTATCTACTATTCAGATTGAGTTTTTCATTTCATACTAATTGCAATATTAAATTAACTGGTGATTCAACATCACTGGTGTAACTAGTAACTGTGCATTTTTACCTTCTAGCACTACATATTCCTTTTTTTAGGTAAGAGACCAAATTATAGGAGACCCTTCATCTCCACTCTTAGGTCAGTACTCAGTGAATTCCTTACCCCTGATTAAGGCGATTATTTTGGAGATAGGAATTTATCCCAGATTAAACTATAAAGCTCAGGTCTGGACTCTCCTTGCAATCAGTTAAGATATAAAGAGGTCTCTCAGTTCTGCTTGTTTTACCAAGAAAAGGAAACTAGGCTGAAGATTCTAACTCTGCCCTAAGTCTAGATCACCTGAGAATGACAACAATGCTGAGTAAATATAGATCTTAGAGAAGTAGACAGCAAACCAGTGAGCTCATTCTTGAGCCACTTAATGCAGCTATGCCTGAAATAAGCTTTATTAGTTATCTGATTCCAGATAACTAATAGTCTGTTTGTTGTGCTTTCACTAAGCATGTTTGAATTGGTTTTGTAGAGTTTGCTGCCCAGTGAGTTCCAAATTCTATAATCAGTAAGTAAAAATGTGTTTACCTGAATGTTTGTCTTCCCACTATAATTCAATATGGGAAATAAAAACCAATTGGCTACCATATATTGAATTCAGAATATTTTTATTTAGATTTAAATATAGAAGAAGGAATTATTTATTATTTGAATAAAAAGCTTTCTGTGCTTATTTGATCAGTTACATTTGTATGCAGAACTTAATTATCTACTGAAAAAAAGATGTTCCTTCACTTCAGAATCAAACTTTTAAGCAAATGTAGGGGATGTTTAAACTGCCACTTGATATATCAAGTCACAACTTTATAAAGAGGGAACAAATTCTTTTTCTGCAATTAAATTAATTTAAAAATGGGCAATTAAAAGAAATCCAAAAGCTATTTTTATATAACACTTTCACCTTGTTATTAAACTGTTTTTAGTTATTAGTTTGACATATCAAAGATGCTAATGTATGTAGTGGAAGAAAATTGTTATAATATAATTAAATGCAATACTTTAGCAGGAATAGTGAAATCTTGTTGCACTCCTACTGTTAAGAAGCTGTATGATTTCAGAACTTTTTCTGACCTCCTTGATATTTGAAAGTCAAGTTAATTTCCCTACAATAATTGTCATGGAATTTATTCCATAGATTCTACTAGATTAAAAAAAATGAATCAACGAACTATTTTGGGGAAATATACACCAAATGATTCACTAAAAATGAGAAATGTCATTTCTTATATGCCCTTAGGATGATGTTTATCATCTTTTAAGGAGGACTGTTAAGTCTGAATATCTTTCCTTTGTTTGCTTTTCTAAGCATTTTCTTCTCTTTTTTTTAATTCCTTACATACACTCCAGCTAATCTGACCCTCAATCATTTCTCTTTCTAACCTGTTTCCAGTCTTATATACATTGAAAATATTATTTTTTTTCTGTCTCCAGAATAGTAGCTTATGTATTCTTGATTTACCTAACTCCCTCTCCTTTTTCTTATATGGCCTTAAATGTTAAATGCTCAGTTCTTCCTTCTTTAACCCATTGCCACTAACCCAAATTTAGTCCTTCCTTCATTTTTCTTCATAGTATTTTGATATTTGCCTAAAGATAACTTACTATAGTTTGTAATTTTATAGCTACAAATGTATATAATTTATTCTGTGTATACATAGATACATATATGCACATATGTATACATGTGTGTAACTATGTATATATATATGTACATATTTTACCTGTTTAAAAAAGCTGCAATATTGTGTATGCACTGCCTAACACTTCTGTCTTGTGAATATTAGAATTAATATAAAACCATTAGATTGATTCATATTCTTAAAAACTGAAAGAAGAAATAATGGGGATTTTTCTTTCTGAATCCATATCTTTTTGGAGGTTCTTCAAAAAGTTAAAAATAGAACTACCCTATGATCCAGCAATTGCACCACTAGGTTTTTACACAAAGGATACATAAATGCCGATTCGAAGGGGTACATACACCTGATGTTCATAGCAGCATTATCAACAAAAGCCAAACTATGGAGAGAGCCCAAATATCTATCTACTGATGAATGGATAAAGGAGATGTGGTATACACACATGTGTATATGTATAGTGGAATATTATTCAGCTATCAAAAAGAATAAAATCTTGCTATTTACAACAACATGGCTAGAGCTAGAGTATATTATGCTAAATGAAATAAGCCAATCAAAGAAAGACAAATACCATATGATTTCACTCATATGTGGAACTTAAGAAAAAAACAGGTGAACATATTGGAAGGGGAAAGAAATAAAAAGGAGAGAGGGAAATAAGCCAAAATGAATCTTAAAGATAGAGAACAAACTGAGTGTTGATGGAGGGAGATGGGTTGAGGATGGGCCAGATGGGTGATGGTTATAGTGAGGGCCCTTGTGATGTGCACTGGGTGTTGTATGTAAGTGATGAATCACTGAATACAATACTACACTGTGTTTTTTATTTTTTTTAAAGACATGAATGATATAGTCAAGATTTTGTGAATGTCTTATTACATTTATTTGCTCATATTTCTAATAATATTTAAGATGGAAAAAAAAGATGTAATGCATTAAAATATAATTTTTTTAAAAGATTTTATTTATTTATTTGTCATAGAGAGAGAAGCGAGAGCAAGCACAGGCAGAGGCAGAGGGAGAAGCAGGCTCCCTGCCAAGCAAGGAGCCCGATGTGGGACTCGATCCCAGGACGCTGGGAACATGACCTGAGCCAAAGGCAGCCGCTTAACCAACTGAGCCACCCAGGCGTCCCTAAAATATAATTTTTAAAAATATTCATCATAGGATACATTGTGATTACTTAGGGTAATCAAGGACAGTACATGGAAACACACTGAAATAATAAACTTATCATATTCCCTTCAGAAGACAATGCCACTTTTACTGCAAATAAAATCCAAATATGCACTTACTCTATTTTGTAAATCTTATGTACCATATAGATAATAATCATTTTCTTTCTTTCTTATTATAAATACATAGACCTTGATTTACCTATCTACTCTTACTGTCAGACTTGTGTCCTAAATTCAAAACTCTAATCGTTATAACCTGAATCCTTCTGCCTCTCCCTCCCCTAGAATATTTCCCTATGTCCCTTTTCTGGGTGATGAACTCATATTTATTCACTAAGACTTTATTTTAAACAGACACTTTGTTGATATTACAGTAACCACCACCCTCAATTTATTTATTTATTTTATTTTCTAATGTTCTCTTGGAATTACAACATGCAAACAAAAATTGAAGCATAAATTAGTAGCATGACAAAAGATCACAATGTGCAAATGTCCACATAACAGAAATAGAATATTATCACTGTTCTAAAGTTCCACACTTCTCTTTCCAGCCATTACCCTGTACCTCTATTCCAAAACTTATTATTCTGATCATTAAAAACATAACTCAATTTTCCTGTCTTTGAACTCTAAAAAATGGAATCATGCTTACATGTACATTTTGACTTGGCTGCCTTTCATCAGTATAATATTTTTGAGACACCTCCATACTATTTCATAGAGATGGATTATATTTTCATTGCTGTATATAGTATTCTGTTAGTACATCTAAGATTTTTTATTCAATCATTATAAATATTTATGTGTCTATTTTCTATAATAACAAATAATGTCACTACAGACATTCTTGTTTATGTCTTTATTTGAACTTCTACATGCTTATCTGTTAAAAATACACACAGGCATATGGGGATGAATGAACACACACAAACACACACACACACACCCAGGAAAGAAATTTCAGCACATGATTATATGAATACTATCAAGTAGTTTTCCCAAAACTCCAATGAATAGATGGTACCAAGTGAAAGTGCCAGTTGCTCTACAGCCTAGTCAATACTGGGTTTTGTCTTTTTTGGGGGGTGTTTCCCATACTTAGGCACAGTATCACATTCGGTCCCATAAACATGTTGGTACACTAAGATTCCACTGAATATAGGATAAATTTGTGAAAAATCTGTGACTTTAGAACATCAAATTGTTTATTAATGAACATAATATACTGATTTGTATATTTTATTTCATTTAAATTTTTGGTAACAATATTCTATTATTTTCTATATAGAAGTCTTGATCATCTTATACTTACTTTTTGATATTTGGCATTTTTGAGACAACATAATTCCCTCTTCTTATTTTCTAAAATTTTGTGGTATATAATAATTATAAAGTGTTTTTTTTAATTAACCTTACATTCAATAACCTAGCTAAATTTACTTATTAAGTCAAATAATTTATTGTTAAGTTCTTCTTGGTTTCTACCCACTCAAATAGGTTATCAGTAATTAATATCAATTTTGAGAAAGAACAAAGCTGGAGGTATCACAATCCCAGATACCAAGATATACTGCAAAGCTATAATAATCAAAACAGTATAGTACTAACACAAAACCAGACAGGAACATCAGTGAAAGAGAGAAGAGCACCTAGAAATAAACCCATATTTATATGGTCAAACTACAACAAAGGAGGCAAGAGTTACAATGGGGAAAAGATAGTTTTTTCAATAATTGGTACTGGAAGAACTCTACAGGTACATGCAAAATAATGAGGAAAGACCAATTTCTTACATCTTACAGAAAAACAAACTCAAAATAGATTAAAAACCTAAATGCATGACATAAAACCATAAAAATCTTAGAATAAACATAGACAGTAATCTTTTTGACGTTGGCTGTAAAAACGCTTTTCTAGATATGTCTCTTCAGGTATGGAAAACAAAGGCAAAAATAAATTATTTGGACTACACCAAAATGAAAAGCTTTAGCACAGCAAAAGAAACCATCCATAAAATGAAAAATCAACCTTCTGAATGGGAGAAGATAATTTTATCTGTTATATATTTGAAAAGGTGTTAATATCCAAAATATATAGGGGGGCGCCTGGGTGGCTCAGTGGGTTAAGCTGCTGCCTTCGGCTCAGGTCATGATCTCAGGGTCCTGGGATCAAGCCCCGCATCGGGCTCTCTGCTCAGCAGGGAGCCTGCTTCCTCCTCTCTCTCTGCCTGCTTCTCTGCCTACTTGTGATCTCTGTCAAATAAATAAATAAAATCTTTAAAAAAAATATATATATATATAGGGAAATTATACAACTCAACACAAATAATGATGATAATAATAATAATAATAATAATTCTATTTTAAAAATGGGCAGAAGATCTGAATAGGCATTTTCCCCATGAAGACATAGAGATGGACGACAGACACAAGGAAAGATACTCAACATCACTAATCATCAGGGATATGCAAATCAAAACCACAATGAAATATGATCTTAAACCAGAATAGCTAGAAATAAAAAGACAAGAAATAAAACTGTTGGCAAAGTTGTGAAGAAAAAGGAACCTCATGCACTATTGGTTGGAATATAAATTGGGACAGCCACTATGGATAATAGTATAGAGGTTCCTCAAAAAACTAAAAATAGAATTATCATATGATCCAGTAATTTCACTACTGGACATTTGCCCAAAGGAAATAGAAACACTAATTCAAAAAGATATATGCACCCTTATGTTTACTGCAGTATTATTTATAATATCCAAGACACAGAAGCAACCTAAGTGTCCATTGATAGTTGAATGAATAAAGAAGATATGGTATATATATACAGAGAACTATTATTCAGCCACAACAAAAACATAAGATCTTGCCATTTGTGACAACATGAATGGATGCAGAGGGTATGATGCCAAGTGGAGTAAGTCAGAAAACTAAAGACAAAAATAAAGACAAATAAAATATAGAATTTCACTTATATGTAGAAGCTAAACAAAAACAAAACAAATAAACAAAATACCAGAATCAGACACATAAATACAGAGAACTGGCAGTTGCTGAAGGGAAGGGAGATGAGGAGATGAGCAAAATAAATGAAGGGGAATGGAATGTACAAGTTTCCACTTATGGAATGAGTAAGTCACCAGGACGAAAGATGCAGTATATGAAATTTATTCAATGATAATATAATAGGGTTGTATGGTGATGGCTGATAGCTTTTCTTGTGGTGAATATCACATAACCCATAGAGTTAAATCACTATGTTGTGCACCTTAAAAATAATGTAACATTGTGTTTCACTATATTTCAATTAAAAAAATGTTCTTGGTTGGCTGAGTTTATATTATAATTAGAAAAAAATTTTATTGAATTATTTTTCTGCATCTATTGATATCCCCTTATGACTTTTCCTTTATTCTGTTAATCTGATAAGTTATAGTTAAATGTTAAGTTACCAATATATTCCTGAATCTAATTTGGTCATATTGGGTTTTTTTTTACAGTTAAATATTTGAATTTAGTTTAATAATATTTAACTTAAGTTATTTATGTTTATGAAAAATATTTATCATAATCGTTACTGCAATATATTTGTCAGGTTTTGTTATCCAGGTTATTACATCTCCCAAAGCAAGTTTAGATATGATTTTTTTTCTTTATTCCTTCAGATTATTTTGAATATCTGAAGTTATTTCTTCCTTAGAAAGACCTATGTAAATTAAACACAGATAAAATGAATCAGAAATATTTAAGACAGTATATTCCAGATGTCTTTTACCTGTCTAACCTATTGTTTCAACATACTAAATATTTTAAACTTCTGGTAAAATATAGGTTCTTTCTTTCTTTGGTAAGTTTTCTGTCACAATTAAATTATTAACAAATGAAACTATCTAATTTGTTACATTCCAGAGTACATACACCTTTATTCCAAAAATAATACCAAACAAAAATAACCTTAAATATAAACTCAAATCAGCAATATTGAGTATAGATGCTTTTCATTTATTTATTTTTAATTAACATTATATATAATGTATTATTTGCTTCAGGGGTACAGGTCTGTGAATCATCATTTTTACACAAATCACAGCACTCACCATAGCACATACCCTCCCCAATATCCATAACCCACCGACCCTATCCTTCCCCCAACCCCTCCATACTCCTCAGTTTGATTCCTTTCATTTATAATATATATGTTCAAACTGGAAGCAATTAGCTTGAATTCACTTTTATTCATAATTTTATTCATACTTTTCATAATTTCATAATTCATTGTCTATTAATATATTAATAGAATAAAGTAAATTAAAGCTAAATTAAATCAAATCCAAGGAATATGTGTATTTGGCTATTGTTAGTGATTAATTCGAATTGCGGTGATTAATTAGAATTGAGAAGATCAGATAATCCAAATTTTCTTCTGAGTTTATCGCAAAATGATATCTCATATTGAGAAATATTTGGTTGTTATACTGAATAAATAACATTTTTAGATATACTACCTTATAAACAGACTATATAAACTATTAATATGTCTATAATTTTAAAACATATATATTTTATCTGTACCAAAAATCTTTATTTTTTAAAACATAGTCCTATTTAAAGAAAATATATTGCTTGGTGTGTTTATTATATACCCGTGAAGCATAGTTTGTTACTACTTTTTAACCATGAGCCACATTTTCAAATTTCCTTCTAATTAAAATTGCTCAAAGGTAGGGGAAGTCTCATTCTTAGTAAAATCACCACAATAAAATGTTCTCATGTATTGTATTTTGTGCTAGTATTTTTCTTGACTTTTAAGAATATAAGAATATTTTTAGGGGCACCTGGGTGACTCAGTCATTAAATGTCTACCCTCGGCTCAGGTCATGATCCCAGGGTTCTGGGATCAAGTCCCCTATCAGACTCCCTGCTCAGCTGGAAGTCTGCTTCTCCCTCTCCCACTCCCTCTGCTGTGTTCCCTTTCTTGCTGTCTCTCTCTCTCTCTCTCTCTCTCTCTGTCAAATAAATAAATAAATAAATAAATAAATATGTTTAAAAAATTATTCAAAATATTTTTATATTTAAATTGAATAAAACAATAGTAATTGACCATAATAAGGAAATTTCAAATTTTTAATCATATTTAACTCTCCTAAATTATATCTAAAACATAGGGCAAGAATTATTTAAAATCATAATTATTAATTTACTACAGGAATAGAAAAATACTAGATTTTATATTTGTTTCTTTAATTTTAAGGAAAAATATGTGAAAGGGAGAATGTCTTCCATTTATTCTTCTTTATCATCTTTCCTTAACATTTGCTCGCCATGAAATCCATGAAAGAAATATTTTTCCAGAGTTAAACTAAAAACAACCATGCACTGAAGAGTAATCCTCTTTATCATGCTTCTTTAGATCGTACATAGATCCCAGCACAGTGCCATCTATATATGGACATAGTATAGCAATAAATTTTAGGTGGATTTGAGTATGGAGCTTACATTTAGTGTTGCCCTTGCTTGAAAGAAATAAGCAAAGGAGATGTAGGGATATATACTCTCTGATATCCCCGTGCTATAAAAGGGCCGAAAAGGTGTGTTACAAAGAGAGGGTCAATTTTTTTTTTTTTGTTGGTTTGTTTGTTTTTTTAAGATTTTATTTATTTATTTGACAGACAGAGATCACAAGTAGGCAGAGAGGCAGGCAGAGAGAGAGGAAGGGAAGCAGACTCCCTGCTGAGCAGAGTGTCCAATGCGGGGTTTGATCCCAGGTCCCTGAGACCACGACCTGAGCCGAAGGCAGAGGCTTTAACCCGCTGAGCCACCCAGGAGCCCCAATTTTTTTTTTTTTTTTTTTTTTTTTTTTTTGAGAGGAGGAAGCAGGCTCCCCGTGGAGCAAGAGAGCCTGATATGGGGCTTGATCCCAGGACCCTGGGATCATGACCTGAGCCGAGGGCAGAGGCTTTTAACCGAGAGGGTCAAATTTTTACAGAAAAAAATTAAAAAACAAAATTGAAAACAGTTGAGAAAGAGCAATCCAACCTTTCCAAATTAGTAGATTAATCTACTAGTGTATGCCACATTCCTTCTTTCATTATTTTTTCCTGTCCACAGATGAGCAAAGAGGTACCATTAGAAGTGACAATGTAGGGGCTCCTGGGTGGTTCAGCCAGTTAGGCAGCTGGCTTCAGTTAAGGTCATGATCCCAAGGTCCTGGGATCCACCCTCATGTGGGGCTCCCTGATCACTGGGGAATCTGCTTCTCCCTCTCCTCCTCCTGATCATTGGGGAGCTTTCTTCTTCTCTCTACTCATGTGCTCTCTCTTGCTATCTCTGTCTCTCTCTCAAATAAATAAAAATCTTTAAGAACAACAAAAAAGGAGGTGACAATGTATCCATATACAGCAATAAAGTACAGTGTAACTTTTCCATTTCCAACATCTGACCTCATGAGTGTGCTTCGCTATCAATTGTCTCTTCAGCTGGATAAATTAGAAGTTGCTCCTTGTAAGGGAAGGTTAAAGATTACTAATTTGGCCCGAATTTCTCATTTTACAAAGGGAAAATTGAGGTTGAAAAGGTTAAATGACTTTTTCATGGTCATGCATATATTTAACAGGAAGTCCATACAAGAAGTCTTGTTTCTTTACTATCCTTCAGAGATCAGAATATGAGAGATGAAAAACCCTGAGACTGAGTCACATACTTTTACTTAAAACAGTGTATGTGTGTATAAGTGTGTGCATGTATACTCAATCTATACGTAAGTTTAGTATATATAATATATATATTATATATTGACTATAAAGAAGTTCTATATTCACTATTAAGACATACCTTCTATAGATGTTAAGTACAGTTACTGATTCAGAAAATATTTGAAAATTAAGAAAAGCAACATTAATCAACTTATAGACCATTATAAGTGTATAATGTAATCTGAAAACACTTTAATCACAAATAACACATTTATTTGCATTATTTAAAATGAAAGCACTTTTATATGAAAATACTAATTGGGAGAATACTTTTTCTACATTAAAACAATTTATTATTGAGTTATGTTATATTTCAAAAAATAATAAGAAAAGAAATGTCTTAACTTATTTCCATGTAATCATTTAAATTTCTATGAATGGAATATGGAGGTAGCATGTGTTATATATGCAACTTGTTGAAAGTTGAGGAAGTATTTGAAGAAAATAAGGTCATCACACTAAACATTCCATTTATTTATAATTTGACTGGAAATTTAGTAGACTTTAAAATGTATTTTAACCTATGACCATTTTTCTTATTTATTATTTTCTTTGGAACTCTTTCTAAGACATATTTCAAATTAAAGTACATGTAATTTTGTTTTGGGGCTAGTTCATAAATATACTTCCTCAATTTCATTGTGATGAATTTATTTTTCCTCAGGATATGATCAAAATAATTATTTCAACTTAAAATATAGTAAATGTAGTAAAGTATTTCCTCCACATCTTAGACCTATTCTCATGTATTCTCTGTTGGAGGAATTAAAACAATTGATTGGAACAGAAAAGTGATCAACAGATGTAAGGAAAGTATCTCCAAAGAGTAGGGATAAAAATGAATTAATGAACTCTACTATTTTTAAACAAGGTCAAGTTTTTTTTAATATAAATCTGAAGAATCGGTACAAACTCTAGTTATGTTTTCACTAAACTGAACTATTCTTTAAGTATCATATCACGGAGTTGGATTTTACATTTTGAAGGAAGCTAAAGGTAAACAAACGAACAGAACTTTTTTAAAAGTTGAGTGAAATACCACTTCCTTTAACATTATAAGCATCCCCTCAACCTAATATAATTTCATTTTCCTTTTGGTCCTCTTAAAAACATCTATTTTCTCTCATTTATAAAATTTTTTGGCCCTTGCTCTCAGCTTTCCTAGGAGATACTTGTAATTTGAAATAAATAAGTCAATAAATAAATAAAGACAAGTCATTTTTTCCCCACACATTTGTTGAGTATCCTCTCTATAGTAGAAAGTTTTCTGTTCTGTGAACATTAATGTGAAACACAACCCTCACAAACTTTTTTCCCAGACTTCCTTTATGTCAATTTTTTCAATAATGCTCCTTCAGGGTCCTGGAAAAACCAGATGAACCACTTGATCAGTGCTCAGGAATACTTATGTATTCTGACCTCCCAATTCTTTTCACACAATATAGACTCCCAACACCATGAATAATATGCTGCCCAATTGAGAGAACTCCTCTCAGTAATATGGTTTAGAGCCGTCCTTGAATGGAATTGCAGCTTAGCAGGAATCCATTTTCAGATATGTTCCAAAATATTAAGCCACCCCTTTGTAAATCAGATGTAAGAATTTTCCTTTGTCACCAACTAATCATGAAGATTGCCCAGCAGACCATAGGTGAAACTTGAATAAGATGAGAAGATGCATTACAATAACTATTGCAAGAATCTGGGGCACCTGTACCAGTAACACACTTCTGTTGTCGGAACTGGCTCAGGTCCAATCCTAAAGATCATATTTCCATCACATAATGGATTGTTGCTCCGTCCACTTAAACTTATGTTGTGGTAAATCTTAAAACATCCAGTTTTGATGGAAGGCAGTTTGTGCCATAGTCATTTAATGTCATCTGTTATCACCTTTCATTCAGGAAGGGACTGGTTTGTGGTTTGTCATCAGAAAAGCAGACAGATAGATATTCTTTTGCCATCTGTTTGCCATCTGCTGGCAGAGCCTCAGCCAGCACACCATGCAAGGGAGAATACCTGGTGCACAGGCATGGGATACACCACAGTTTAGCATAGGATTAAGGAATCTACTTCACATCAAAGAATGCTCAAGATTGGATACCTCACAGTAGGTGCCACAGGTTGCATTACACAGCACATAAAAAAAAAAAAAAAAAAAGATGGCTTTGCATAACACTGAAACAACTTTCTAAAAGCACAGTTTGAAATGTCAGCCACTTCCACTTCCTAAAGCCCCATTGAAAATACCCAATACTGTCATTAATGGTGAAATATTTGCACAAGGAAGGATTTTTCAGTCTAAGGCCAAGGAGTGGAAGCAGGATCAACTCCACTTATCATCCTTACTAATGACACAATAGGGGATTTTGTGTATCTCACCCCTAAATCAGGACTCTGCATGAAGAGCAGAGGAACTCTTCCCAGAGATACCAACATGGTCCCATTGAACTATAAGAAATAGATACCACCAAGAAACTGAAATTCTGATATCTTGAAGACAGCAGTCCTAAAGATGTATAATTATGACCAGAGTGATTGTCCCTGATGAACAGGAGCTGGTGAATAAGGCTGTTTTTAGGTCATAACTGTAGGAAGAAATATTTATTGAAAACAGGGGATCTAGTTGGATAAATTCTGGTACTTGCTTCCCACATTATAACTGTGAATGGATATGTTCAGCAATCTTAACCTAAGAAGGGTTTTCAGACCTCTCAGGTTTCAGTCACACCACCTGCTAAGCTACCAAACCTACTGAGATGTCAACTGATATTTGAAGGAATTTTGAATGTGTAATAAAGAAGAAAGGGAATGGATACCAGGTTGTGGCTCTAAGACTGACTATAGTAAAGGTAGCTCATCCTATTAATTTCCTCTTTTAAGTTTCTTTCAGGAAAAATGCCCACAGAAACCGGGGAGGAGCTGATCTTTGAACTTGTGAAAGAAATAGATCTATGAAGGGATTGGCAAATGCCCTGAGGGACCAGCTCCAAAATATAAGCAAAGTGGTCTTCTATTAGCTATTTGTCTCATAAACTCTTACTGTTTCAACATCTCTGTTATATGATAAAAAAGGGATTTTTTTCATATGTAATTTTACTTTTTTTGCTGTTGTTTTGGAGAGAGATTTTGTCTTCTATAAATTATCCCATTATAACCAGAAGTGAATGGTTTCCTAAATTTAAAGGAGAATGCCTGGAAATCTCACACAAAACATTTGTTTGCTTTCTATTGATAAAAATTTAATCACATGGCTATACAAATCTACAAAGGAGCATAAAAAATACACCCAGTGAAAAATCTCAAGTTCCATTACTAAAGAAGAAAGATATGATAATTAATGAGTATACAAATAATAAGGCTTATTACAATAGTGAAATCCAGTTTAAAAAATGGGACGGGGAGATAATCAGTTAGGAATAAGAAAGCAGATATAACCTGTAAGCACAGAATCCAGTAATTATTAAAATAATATTGGAAACTGAACTTATATATAAAAATAGTAAATACAGAGGGGTCCCTGGCTACCTCAGTTGGTTAAGGTCTGACTCTTGATTTCAACTCAGATCATGATCTCAGGGTCATAACACCAAGCCCTTTATAGGGCTCCACACTCAGCATGGAGTCCGTTTGTCCCTCTCCCTCCCCCTCTGCCCTCCACCCACTCCTGTGTATGCATTCATTCTCTCTTTCTCTAAAATGAATAAAATCCTTAAAAAAATAAAAATAGTATATACATAATGGAAATACTAACAATGTAAAAATTATATAATGACCACATGAGATATCACTTCACTCCCATGAGGATGGTTTTAAAAAAGATGAAAATAATAAGTGTTGGTGAGAATGCAGAAAAACTGAAATCTTCATACATGACTAATAGGAATTGAAAATGGTATAGCTCCTGTGCAAAACTGCAAGTTCCTAAGTAAATTACACATAGAATCAGTATATGAGTATATGTCCCAGTAATTCTACTCCTGAGTATTTTCTCAGCATAACTGAAACAGGTAAACAATAAAATATTTGCACTTGAATGTTTGTAGCAGCAGTATTGACAATAGCAAAAGGGTGATTTCAAATTAAGTTAATGATTCACTGTAATTATTTTTATCCTTACATCTTAGTTTTCTTAATATTTCAGATTTAGAAGTTTATGTTAAAAAATTAATAAAGTACTAGTGCTTATAAGACATCAAAACTCCAAGATATATGCAAATAATTCCTATTTATGTATATATTACTATGCATTATTTTTTGAAAATTACATTTTATTGACAATTTTATGTAACTACTGAAGCAAGTATAGAATATATTACATATTTTTAGCAAAGTCTAAACTATTAAATATTAAAATTTGTTCCATTAACCACTTGTCTCAGAACCATTTAGGAATGATATTTGTTAATAACAGATATTTTGATAAATTCCAACACCCATTCATGATCAAAACTCCCAGCAAACTTGAAATAGAAGGAAACTTCTTCAACTTAACAAAGAATATCTCTGAAATAACCCTACAGCTAACATATATAGTGACGAGAAATGAAGCTTTTCCCCTAAGATCAGAAATGAGTTAAGAGTGCCTTTCTCAAAATCAAGTTGGAAATCCTGGCTAATATTACAAGGGAAAAAAAAAAGGAAATAAAATATATATTGATTAGCAAAGAAGACATAAAAGAGACTTTGTTCACAGATGACATGATTATCTATGTATAAAATCTGAAAGATCCGTCAAAAATAAAACAGAAGAACTCCTGGGTCACCTGGAGGGCTCATTGGGTTAAAGCCTTTGCCCTCGGCTCAGGTGATAATCCCAGAGTCCTCAGATCGAGCCCCACATTAGGCTCTCTGCTCAGTGGGGAACCTACTTCCCTTCCTCTCTCTCTGCCTGCCTCTCTGCCTACTTGTGGTCTCTGCCTATCAAATAAATAAAGTCTTAAAAAAAAACCTGGTACTAATAAACAATTACAAAAAGGTTGTGGTACCATATTTATAATATTTATCTAAAGTTAAAGTATAAAAGTCAATTACTTTCTTATATATCATCAATAAATAAATGGAATATGAAATTAAACACATAACTTCATTTACATTAGCAATCCAAAAATGAAAACCTTACATATAAATTTAATAAAATATGTGTAAGATCTTTGTGAGGAAAACTACAAAATTCTGATGAATGAAATCTAAGAAGAACTAAATAAATAGATATTGCATGCTTATGGATAGGAAGACTCAATATTGTCATAATGTCAATTTTTCTGAACTTTATGTATGAATTCAATGTAATCACAATCAAAATCCCAGCAAATTGTTTTGTAGATATTGACAAGTTACTTCTAAAGTTTGTATAGAGGGGCAAAAGACCCAGAAGAGCCAACATAATATGAAGAAACAGAATAAATTTGGAAGAGTGATACTAGCTTACTTTAAAACTTACTACAAAGCCAGAGTTATAAAGAGAATATGATTTTGCCAAAAAAAAAAAAAAATCTATGGAACAGAATAAAGAGCCCAGAAAAACACCTGTATAAATACAGTCAGTGACCTCTGATAAAAAACAAACAAAAAACAAAGACAATACAATGGCACAAAGATGGTCTTTTCAGCAAATGGTACATTAACAACTAGAGATTCACAAGCAAATAAATAAATAAATAAACAAATGTAGACACAAATTTTATACCCTCAAGAAATTAATTCAAAGTGTATCAGAGACTTAAATGTAAAACACAAAAATATAAAATTCTAGTGTAAACTGAATGTTTGTGACACCTTTCCTTGTGTCACTGTGAAGACCTTACTGACAATGTGATGGTAGTTAGAATAGGGCGTTTGAAAGATAATTAAGGTGCTCGCTTCGGCAGCACATATACTGAAAGATAATTAAGTTCACATATGATCTCAGAGGTAGGGCCTCCAATATGGAATTAGTGTCCTTATAAGAAGACAGAGACCAAAGTTCCCTCTCTTTCTCTCTCACTACCATGTAAGGGAATAACAAGACAATAATAGCCATCTCTAAGTCAGAAAGGAATTCTCACCAAGAATTAAATCAGCCAGCACCTTGATTATGAAATTCCCAGCCTCTAGAACTATGAGAAATAAATTTCTGTTGTTTAAGCCACCAAATCTATGTTATTTTGTTACAGCAGCCTAAAAATTCAAAGACAAATTATTAAAAGATAATATATGAAAAAAATCTAGAGACTTCGGTTATATGACTTGTCAAATACAACATTGAAAGTATAATCCATGAAAGAAAGAACTGATGAACTGGACCTCATTAAAATAAAAATCTCTACTCTGTGAAGGACAATGTCAAGAGAATGATAAGACAAGCCATAGAATTCAAGAAAATATTTTTGAATTATATATCTGATAATAGAGAATTATCCAATATATGCAAAGAACTTTTAAACCTTATCAATAAGAAAACTGAACCATTCAATTAAAACATGGCAAAAAAGTTGAACAAACACCTTTCTCACACACGCACACATACAAGTATACAAATGGCAATCAAGTATATGAAAAGATGCTCCACATTAGATGCATTAGAGAACTACAAACTAAAACAATAAATAATGATATACCTATTAGAATTGTCAAAATAAAGAAGTATGACAGCACCAAATGCTGACAATGATGTGAAGCAATAGGAAATCTCATTCATTGCTGGTGAAATACAAAATGGTACAGCCACTTCAGAAAACAGTTTGGAAGTTTTCCCCAAAACTAAATATATTGTTATCATATGATTTAACAATTGTGCTTCTTGATATTTACCCAAAGAAGTTGTAAACTTATGTCTACAGTAAACCTATATACATGGATGTTAAGATCAGCTTTGTTTATATTTGCCAAACCTTGGCAATAATGAAGACACCTTCAGTAGAAAAAAAAAAGGGTAAATAAATTGTAGTACCTCCAGACAATGGAATGTTACCAAGTTTTAAAAGAAAACTAGCTATCAAGCTATGAAAGGACATGGAGGAAACTTAAATACATATTAAGTGAAAGAATTCAATTTAAAGGTTGCATACTGTATAATTCCAGCTATATAGCATTATGGGAAAGGCAAAACTATGTAGATATTAAAAGGATAAGTGTTTGTCAGGCGTTAGAGGATAGGTTGGGCTAGGGAGAACATGGAGAAGTTTTACGGAGTGAAACTACTCTATATAATATAATAATGTATACAAGCCATTAAACATTTGTCAAAACTCACAGAATGTACACCCTTGAGAGTGAACCATAGTACAAACTATGGATTGGGGGTAATAAGAATGTCTCACTGCAGGTTCATCAATTGTAACAAATCTACCTCTATGGTGGAAGACGTACATAATGGAGGAGACTGTATATAATGGGGGCAGGAAATACTTGGGAATCTGTATCTTCCTCTAAGTTTTGCCGTGAACCTAGACCTGATCTAAAAATGAATAAATAAATAAATAAAGTCTGCAGTAAAAAAGAAATGACTATTCCTAGACTGCTCAAACCAATAGAACCAGAATTTCTGGGAGTGTGATCTTATACATTTATAAGCTTTCCAGGAGACGTCTTATAATACAAACATCTAAGATGGATCAAAATCGCTCTCTTAAACTTATGTCTCAAACCATGATCACTTCATCTCATAAAATTTTGTACTAGAAAATTATATGACTCATCTTTTAGTTCATCCATACCTTCTGAGATATTTTATGAAATTGCTAAAAGCTTAGGAAAATAATATAGTACACTCAAGTATAATTTCTAAATGTGTGATTACTCACCTCTTTATGATTTATTTATTTTTCAATGAACTGGTTTATTAGTATTGAAAAAACAGAGAAATTACATTATTTAAAGCCCTTCTGTGTTTTTAAATAAAAATCAGGGGCACCTGGGTGGCTCAGTGGGTTAAGCCGCTGCCTTCGGCTCAGGTCATGATCTCAGGGTCCTGGGATCAAGCCCCGCATCGGGCTCTCTGCTCAGCAGGGAACCTGCTTCCTCCTCTCTCTCTCTGCCTGCCTCTCTGCCTGCTTGTGATCTCTCTCTGTCAAATAAATAAATAAAATCTTTAAAAAAAAATAAAATAAAATAAAAAAAAATAAAAAAAATAAAAATCAACAATCTATCCAGCAGTCATATTCTATTTGTGTATTTAATTTTATGTATTATAATACTGTATTATAAATATTTTACTTGTCAGTTATGATTTTTAAAATTTTATGACTTTATGATTCCCTCATGAATATCTGCTCATTCTAAAATCCAAATGAATTATATTCTACTGTTCACCCGTCTCGTGCAGTCACTCATGTTGTCATCCTTCTCTGCTGCCTTCCCCACATTTTCTTAAAATATAGAAAATATTAACTTATAATCTATCTTAATATAACTGTTTAGATTTTCTCTCTTTGCTATCTCTGATTCTCTTCAGGATATGAAAAGTTGAAGATAAAATATCTAAAGGCAGTATTACTTTTACACTGAATCAGAATTATAAACCATCTTGAATTGGTTTTTCTATTTAAAATGGTTACTGGCAGCAGTTTGTATCCACTTTCTATATAATTTTCAACTCACTTGATAAAGACAGTTAATAGTATTAGTGGACAGTATCAAAGAAGCTCTGTACTTAAAATCACCTCAGTAAGATGATGAAAACTTAGCATTCAATTAAAAGCAAATTTTCATTTGATGAAAAAATTGGAATAAATTATTGTGCATCTACAATCAGAACATAAAAGACTTTTAATAATACAGAACTAGCCCCTAAGAATCATATTGGACATTCTAATTTATTTAGCTTGCCGCATGTGAAATGACAAAATAAAAATGAAGATGCTACTCAAACTTATTTTTATGATGAGAAGAAAAATTAAGCTATTCCAAAGTTTCCTCTTAATTAAAAAGGGAAAATAAAAAGCTATATAGCTTCCATGAAATCAGCCAAAGAATTTTTCTTTTGATTGTTTTTGGGGAAGTATGAGAGATTAAAAGATATAATTTAATATATATTTTTCTCTTTTGGCTTTTAATCCAATTATTTACAAGGCTTATATTTTTATATTTTAAGTTAACAACTTTCTGAGCAATTACCCACTATATTAGCGGAAAACTTAATGCTCCTTAAGTACTACTTTTACCTTCACAAAATTATTATATCAGAAATTTTAGTTTAAAAATGTTAATATCTATACTATTTGACTCTACTAACATTACTCACTATTACACCAAATGATACCCTTGGTTTCTGATTAACTATGCATACATAAACACATACACACATATATGCATTTATATATATATGCATATACATACATGTATATATGTACTTCTAGTTATTATTGCTTATTTTTATAATTCTTATTTTTCTTTATTCTCAGTGCTTTGAGTTTTCTTTCTAAATAGTTTTTATGTGAGTCTTTATTAACTTCATTAACTTATTTTTCTGGGCACTGGATAGATCCCTTTTATCTGAGTAACAAGTTCTAGAATTACTTTATTTTTAAGATTCTTTTTATGGTCATCTCTTCTCTGTTTTTTATTAATATTTTGCAAAGAATTAATATTGGTGGAATACTGAAACTTCTTGTCCAATCTTTAAATAACCTTATCTTTCTTTACCTTTTGTGTTCATTATCCTTTTTTTATTTGTTTGTTTTAAATCTAGAAACATATCCTAAATTTTATCTTTTAACTTTCCTACCATTTTTTTTCCTGATTGATGCTTTTAGTTTCTATGAGATTATTATTGATTTATAATTATTCCTTTTCACAAAGTTATTTTTCCATGATTAGAGAAATCTAATATCTCTATTACACTATTTAAATTTTTTTTTTCTTCTATTCCCTTCCCCACATTATAATGGGATGCTTCCTTATGTCACTCACAGGCAAGACTTGAAGAAAGCAAGGGCACTTTTCAAAAGGAAAAAGAGATTAACATTTAAAAATGTCAAGGTAAGTCACCATAACTATTTAGAAGGTTCAACAACATCCAGAATAAAACAGAGATTTCAAAGAGGATTTGTTTGGAGAGCATTTGACTGTGAATCTCTCTCCCCAAAGAGGAAAGTTGATGCTGGGAAGATGCCATGTTCAGTCACAAACTTAGGGAGTCATAAATGTTTTCTTGCAGGTGGAGGCATTCTGGACAGGTATCAGATTCATGGCTGTTATTGAAGACTGTAGAGTTGCCTCTAGGAGAGTCAGCAACTGACTGGCTTCATGAATGAAGCATGACTGAATGAAACAAAAGACATCTACTGCTATTTATAATGCACCGCATATACAATTATAATGTAGTTATATACTTATGTATATTATATATGTATATATAGTTAAATGTCTATATATTATATATAAGAACATCAATAATGACAACAAATATGACAACTAATACATTATAAAATCATGCAAGGAGTTTTCACTAACTTGAATTCAGTCGTGATTGTGGAAGCAACATTTGTTGACGGATTCATCTATACTCCTCCACCAGATGGGTAGGTGGAAGTTCCTTGTTTGTCATATACTACTAGTAGCATGATCTTTATGCTGTATTTCAAAACATTCAGCGTTAACCCAAGTAAATTTTCTATTATTACTGTTTTAATGGCATAAAAGATTATTCCTTTCAGAAAATAGTAAGTAGGTAGGAATTGAACAAAGGTGTAGGGTGCATCCTGTACTATAAACTACACACACATTAAAATCTAAAGCTAAGTAGAGAGAAGATATCAGGGCATATTGTAGGTTGCAGTATTTTACAATGGAAGTATAGTTAGCACTCAATGTTACATTAGTTTCAGGTATATAGCATAGTGATTAGACAGGTCTAAATGTTATGCTATGCTAAGTGTAGCTACCGTCAGTCACCATGCAACACTATCACAATACCTTTGAATATATCCCTTATCCTGGACATTTTATCCCTGCAACTTATTCATTCCACAACTGGACACCTGTACCTCCAACACCCCTTAACTTGTTTTGTCTATGCAGTATGTTTTAATAAGGCACCCAAATTCCCTGAGAGAGAGTCTGAAAATAAGAGTTAGAGAGAAGATCTTTGATCAGGAAAGCCACTCCAGAATGCTGGCTATGAGGTTGCAAACAATTTACTATATATGTAATTGTAGATTTATTGAGTGAGTATAACTAGAACCTATCTAATTGCAATCATATTAATTAATCTGGGTTTTCCCATCAGTTGTAATTCTAAAGGAAGAATTGATAAAAAGGGAAATCTGCTTAGAACAGATAACCAAGGCCTGAATTTTTGAAATGTCTATACATCAGGAGAGACTCTGAAAAACAATCTGAGGGGTTTGAAGTGGCAGCGGGGTGGGTGGTTGGGGTACCAGGTGGTGGGTATTATAGAGGGCACGGATTACATGGAGCATTGGGTGTGGCGAAAAAATAATGAATACTGTTTTTCTGAAAATAAATAAATCAATTTAATAAAAACAAAACAAAACAAAACTTTGAACATTGAAGAGGCAGGAAGAATACTTTAATGCTCTATATGCCAAAGCAGAAAATGTCAAGATTAAGGAGTGATGAATAATGAACATATAAGGTTAACAGTTATCAGATAAAAGTATAAATCCTAACAGAGATTTTTTTTTCCCAAACGTTGATGTTGTCAGTGAAAAACTCCCTGCCATGGTAGCCACCCCATTCTACATAAGAACCTTCATAATTATTGAAGAAACTGTCTTTTCCCCACTGGATATTTTTCCTACTTTGTTGAAGATTATTTGACCATAGAATTAAAGCTCCATATCTGGGCTGTCTACTCATTTCCATTGGTCTATGTGACTGTTTTTGTTCCAGTACCATACTGTCTTGGTGATCACAGCTTTGTAATAAAGCTTGAAATCAGGCAACGTGATGCCTCCAGCTCTGCTCTTCTTCTCCAACATTTCCTGAGCAATTCGGTGTCTCTTCTGGTTCCATACAAATTTTAGTATTGCATGAATCACTAGGTGTTGTACATAAACAATGAATCTTCGAACACTGCATCAAAAACTAGTGATGCATTTTATGGTGACTAACTTAACACAATTAAAAAAAGAAAGAACCTTCATGTTTATGACATTTGACAGAAGAAAAGCATTCCATTAATTCCCACTTGTTCCAGGAAATAGCTGCCCATGGAAAACGCCCCACCCCTAATACTGAATAATTCTTCTTTTTTAGAAATGACCCCAAAAGGTTTTCCCCGCCACCTTGTAGCCAACCATAGGCTGTCAAATGTACAAGAAGACCAACTAAAATACCTCCCTGAATCTAAAATATTCACCTTAATAGAAAACTTATCCATAAGAGACAGTTTTCCCATTTTTACTTTATAAAACTTACTTTCCTTTCCAACTCCTTTGAACTCCTGTTAAAATGTAATTAATGACAGATGGGTTCCCTTATGGCAAGTTTGTGAATAAACAACCTTTGTGTATGTTGTAGCAGACGTAGTTTTGTCTTTGACATCAATAAAGGGACCCATAAATTTAAAAGGAATACATTTAAATATGAAATAAGTAGGTATACAAATGCCAAATCAACACTGTACTAACCTTTAACATTTTTGTAGTCTGCTCTAACAAAGTATTTTCACCTAGATTATTGAAACTTTAACACAA
This sequence comes from Mustela nigripes, assembly GCF_022355385.1. Lineage (NCBI taxonomy): Eukaryota > Metazoa > Chordata > Mammalia > Carnivora > Mustelidae > Mustela > Mustela nigripes. The sequence continues at coordinate 190,926,067 of NC_081557.1, read as the reverse complement.
CCCACCCAGATAATCATTCATTATAATGGATATTGGAAATAGGTTTTATATTTTGACTTCTATTTTCAAAACATTCAGTAAGTATGAGCTAGAACTTGAACTGAGGCCCTCTTGTTCAAGATCCTTTTCCTTTGACGATTCAGCACACTGTTTATATTATATTACAATGACAAAATTGAGAGTATTGTTCAATAGTGGAGATGTCTAAATTGAGAAATACAACATGGTTTGGCTTCTTAAAGGAGTTTAGCCTTGGCTAAATTTCTAAAAAGTGATATTCACAGATTGGGAAGGAACAGAAGAGTAAAATTTCATTAGAATGATGATATTTGAAGAAAAAAAAAACACAAAACAAATGTGTTTTGCAGACTGATTTCTTTTTTCAGTTTCAAACCTGGAAGAATGAGATAAAAATTTACCATCTGTTATGTTTAACCTATAGATTAATGGATCGTCAAAGATCAAACATTACATCTAAATTTGGAGTGAACTTAAGAGGGGATTGCAAATATATACATGACATTTACTATACAATTCGTATATCAAATATATGTGGTTCTCTTGGATAGAAACCTGGCTTTTAATCTCCATAGGATAAGCTGTTGTACTTAATATGTTTACTCCCTGTTGGATACAACTTTTCATAAAATCCTGACTCTCTTAGTTTCTAGCCACTTGGAGTGAGAAATAAATACATAAACATTTAAAGATTTCAGAAAAGTTTTGAACTTTATACTAAACATACATTAAACAGAACAAGGAAATTACCTTTTAAAATATTATCAAAGTCACTAGTATCTTCATTTCTATTGTATAAATGGAAAAGACTAATTTCTTCTTTACTCCTTATAAATTTTAATATTAGAAAGATTGCTCTTTTTCTACTCTCATCCCCTAAACCCAAACCTCTTTTTCTTAAATTGATCACGCTTAATACAAGTTTCTTCCATATTTAGGAAATTTTATTACATAGGCATAAAAATACTAGTAGACAATTAAGGATATAGTACCTAAAAATCCAGTTTTCTAAACAAATTATATAGAAACTTGGCAATCAGAATGCCCAGGTAGCAGAGTCAGTTAAGCATCCAACTGTTAATTTTGGCTCAGGTCGTGATCTCAGAGTCCTCATATCAAGCTCTGTGTGGGCCTCTGTACTCATTGTGGAGTCTGCTTGGGATTTTCACCATCCCTCCTCCTCTGCCCTTCCCCTGCTAGGGATCTCTCACTCTCTCTAAATAAAACAAATAAAAACTTGGCAATCAATGAACATTACAATATGTGCATGCTATAATCTTTTAAAACAGTGTTTATTCATAGTCCTACCTTATTGATAAAGTTTTAATGATGAACAATTCCACATTTAACATAAATATCAAGTCTGAAATTTTCAAAAAGGAAAGGCAGAATGATTTTTAGAATAAAATATCCAACATCTAATCAGTAAGATTGATAATCTTTGACAAATACCCTTTCTTGGTGTTGTCATATCCAGAAAGCATCTCCTTTTAGAAATGTGGCTCTATCATATGCACTTGACACAATAATTCGTAATTTTTGTCAGTGATGGTTCTAAATGTTGTCCATTGACAGTGAAATGATATCTTAGGAGATACACTTTTATAGGCTAAATTCTGTCCAGGCCCAGCATCAAAGAAGATTACTTTTTTCTTCTTAGGAATTATAAATCTTTCATCTACAGCCATACCACCCTGAATGTGCCTGATCTTGTCTGATCTCAGAAGCTAAGCAGGGTTGGACCTAGTTAGTACTTGGATGGGAGGAATTATAAATCTTTCGGTAATTATTTTCTTCTTCCTCCAGGTCTTTATATTTCTTCTACTTGACTACATTCCATCCATATAAACCTACAAATCTGATCACATCATTACAACACTTAAATTTTTCTTCTGACTTCAGGGTGAAATTCAAAACATATTATCCCATAAAGGTTACGTGTGCCACAGCAGAAAGATCATAGTTTGAGGAGTCAGTGAGAACTAAGAATGAATATGGATCTGTCATTTCAAGAGACTGAATTTCTTAATCTTTAAATAGATATAATAATAGGTAATTTATAGATCTATTGCACAGATTGGGCAAGAGTGTTGCATAAACAGCACAGAGTATAACAGGTGTGCATTAGGGATACATGACATTATTAATGTTCCTTAGCATTTTCCATTTATCAATCTTTATAGCCTTCACACAAATATCACCTCTTACCCATTAAAATATATTTATCTTGTCCTTGAAACTATTTTTTCTACTTCTAGTCACAATTTTGCTCTTTCGGACCCAGTTCTCACCTGTAATACAGAATGAAAGAAAGAAGGATAGAGAGGGGACTGCAGAGGTAGGGGAAGAGAGTGGGAATTTTTTGATTCTTGGTTTTTACCAGTCTCCTTTTCAATGTAAGTGATTCAAATAATGGACATATTCAAGAGAAACAATTAAGAAAAAAAATCCATAGGCTAAATTTATCTCCATAGTAAGGAAATGAGGGAGGGGAAATTTTGAAAATCCCCCAAATTCTATTATAATAAATTTGGGTTGTTGTAACATTCTTTTCATTTTTGTGCAATATTTGAAACTGGAAAATACTTAAAATATGTTAGCATTTCATATAATTTTTTTAGCCAAATTAACTTTCCTAATTTCAGTTGATTTTTCCAGAACTTATTTTAATGTCACAAGGTTAATCCCCTTTAATATCCACACCATATCAGTTTTCAACCCTCAAACCATAGGAACAAAACATATACCAGTTACAAGGACACATACAAAAATACACTTTTGGGAGTTTAATTTGGGAGTTTCAAACAAAAATAAAGATTAAAGAATGAAGGCAACACACCACACGCATGGGACATTTAGTCTCTAATAGTGTCTGAAGCTAGAGACCTGAAGTTCCCCTTGATGTGGTGAAATCTGAGGTTGTTTCATACATAACTGTAATAAAATATTTAAAGTAAATATTCTTTTTTAATTAATTTATTTTTTAAGCAAGAAGAGAGTGAGCATGAAAAGGGAAGAATAGAGGGGGAAGTGGAGAAGCAAACTCCCTGCTTAGCAGCGGAGCTCAACCCAGGGCTGAATCTCACAACCCTGAGATCATGAACTGAGCTGAAATCAAGAGTAGGATGCTTAACAACTGAGCTGGAGCTACCCAGTTGCCCCTGGAAGTAAATATTCTAATTTATGTACTCACTATAGAATTGGTAATTTAATGAAAGCTCATAAACATAACAGATCCTTCATATTTTCTATTTGAAACTTTCACTACACATGTTAAGACTGCAATAGCATCTAAAAATAATTATGTTTTATATATATTCAGGTGTCAACTTCAAAAAACAAATGAACATTTGTCAATATTTTGAGAATTACATTGAGCCATTGTAATAAAAACATTAGAATTATAGAGGAAAAAATTACAAACTGAAATAGGGATATAATAAATGCCTTTCACAAAACATTATCTCAAATTCATGCCCTTAAACTTTGAAACCATAATGTAGAAAGAGAAAGAGAAATGTTGTGATGCATTATCATGAACCTGTTATATCACACTCCTGAAGCAATAAAAGAGAGTGGGAAAATAAGGTGAGCAAAAATTATTTAAAAAAAATGTTTTAGATTCAGTCCAATGCATAGAAAAGTATTGAGTAGGTAGTATGGGAAATAAACCAGCATGAATTTTTTAAACAAAAATTCCTCAACAAAACAATAGAGATTCCATAAACATATAAAATAAAGATGAAAGAAAAATAAGAACCACTGAAGTAGAAAAGAGATGACTAGAAGAAAAAGACATTCATTTAAAACTCTCCTCTTCTTCCACTTTGAATTAAAAATCATAGTTTTCTTTATCCTCTTTTCTGTGGAGAATATAGTAAGAGGAAAAAAAAACAAAAAAACAGACAAATAATATGAAGGAATGTTAACCTATGGTATATTTCCTCTACTCACTGAATCACTTGGGATTGGTAAAAATCTGAATTTTATGAAGACAATCCCACTGGATTTGTTTCCTGGTCTTTGTTTAAAAAATAAATAAATAAAAATTAAAAAGAACTATGCCTAATTTAAGCAAAATGGTCATTTGTTTGATGACTCACTGAACTGCTAGAAGTAGGAATGAGAAGAACACTAGCGAGGCTTCATGAGAATTCAAGAAAGGCCAAGCTGCATGGCACAATCTCCAGGGACCCCACACTTGCAGCACTGAGAATTGATCTGGAAATTTGTCTCTGTTCCTCAGTTTCTCAAATCACCCCAAACATAGAAACTAATCTCTACCTTAACCTTGTCTCTTTGGTCATTGAATTAGTTTGCTGATACTGCCATGACAAAAGTACCAGAGACAAGGTTGCTTAAACAACTTATTTTCTCACAATTCTGGAGTCTGGAAGTCTAAGAACAAGGTGTCAATGGGGTTGGTTTCTTCCATGCCTCTCCTCTTACCTTGTAGATGGTCATCTTCTTCTTATCTCTTCATATGGTCCTCCTTCTGCATCTTTGACCAAAGGTCAAAGTCTTTTTACAAGGTATCAGTCATATTGGATTAAGGTCCACCCTAATGGACTCATTTTACTTTAATTAACATTTTTTGTTAATTAAACATTTTTGTTAATTAAAATTTTAATTTTAAAATTAACATTTTAAAGGACTCCAAAAATGGTCACATTCTGATGTACTAGGGGCTAAGACTTTAACATATAAATTTTGGAAGGGACATAATTTAGTTCATATTAGTACCTCAGCTGAGATTTCAAGTTCTTGAAAGACACATCTGATTGGTCAGGCACAGGTTTCCATTCCTAGTCATGAACTATGACTTTTGTTAACATAATACAAATTTTATCTTACGATTGGAAATGGGTCCACCATGTCCCCCACAGTAAATCAACCTAAAGTTTCATGGTGAGCTTCATGTTCATGATCTATGGATTGATTCTTCCTTTGTGTCTATTATGATCTTATCTCACTATTTTGCATCCTTTTGACTATATTGTCACAGTATCTACTGTCAATATGCTCTATTTAAAATAATGAGGGAAAAAGCAAAAAAAAAAATGTGCATTTGCTTTCTACAAATATACCACAGCTTAGAAGAATATCCAGGTATATACAATGCTATTTTAAACATATACTTATATATTTGCAATTTACATATACATCCTGTGGCAAACTCATCCAATGATTTCTCAAGTAAAACGACAACTGAGAATTAAATTTGTTTACAGCAAAGTAGTAGTCACTAATGATCTTTAAAAAAAAATGATTTAAGATACTATTATAATGGGTATAAGAAATAAAGTGTAATCTTATGTACATAAATATAGAAGACCTTTAGGATGATTTTATTTTCCTGTATTGAAAAGAGTATGGATGATTAGCTAAAGACAGATATGAATTCAAGGCAGAATTTTATTTGTTTTATTTTTAATAGTGAAGAAATTATCAAAAGTTCGTATGTTAATGGGGACCATTCAGTTGAAAGCAAAACCAAAATAGTGTGAGAGAAAAGGGACATTTTCTTTCTTTCTTTTTTCTTCCTTCCTTCCTTCTTCCTTCCTTCCTTCCTTCTTTCCTTTCTTCCTTCATTTCTTTGCAGCTTTTAGTTTATTATTTGCATTTTTTTCAATAAGTAATATATTCACAGGAATCAAAATCAAATGACACACAATGATCAAATTGAAGTCATTCCTATCTTGTGCCCATGTCCATATCATACTCCCACCCCCTAGAGGAAACAACTTTTATCACTTTTTAAAATATATCTGTTCAGTGTTTATTTGTGTCAACTTAAAAAAATGCAAATATATAGGTTTATTTCCCAAAAGGGATGATCTTAACTATATGAGAAGGAATGTGACTCCAGGGCAATGGAGAAGGTGAGATCTGCCTAGTGTGGCTTCATAGGGATGGGTGCTTTAGAAGAATACTTTAAAGTGGAAGGAAAAAGCTGTTTCAAACATAAGAATAGCATGACAAATAATTCTTGACATTGACATAGGGTCATATATTTCTAAAATATTTTCTGAAGATTTTTACCTCATCCATCTCTCACTCTGTGATCTAAGTGAGGAAATTTTGAAGCTAAGAAAAATTAATTTTGAGGAAGCTATTTTTGTCCTCAGAATTATTCTGTGCAATGTATTCTTTTTAATGATCTATATAATATCTATGGAATCTTTCTTGTGTTTCATTTGATTTAATGTGTTATTTTGTTAAACATGAAATGCTCTTCTAAGGGTGTCTGAGTGGCTCAGTAGGTTGAAGCTTTTGCCTTCAGCTCAGGTCATGATCTCAGGGTCCTGGGATTGAGCCCCGCATGAGGCTCTCTGCTCAACAGGGAGCCTGCTTCCCTCTCTCTCTGCCTGTCTCTCTGTGTACCTGTGATCCCTCTCTCTGTCAAATAAATAAATAAATAAATAAATATTTAAAAAAAAAAGAAATGCTCTTCTTGAAATGTTCTTATGTTCTTTTCAGAAAATATACATTTGAGGATAATGTCTGTAATTACTCCACTGTTACATTTTTTATCCCTTTCCTGTCTCTGAATCTAATTTGTTGCCAATTACATTAGCATTGAATTAACATCCTGTACCTTTTGAAAGCAACATATAATGTTGGGAAAATAGAGGCATTTCCATAAATGCTCATATCCATTACATATAATTTAATCAGCATATTTAAAATACAATATCTATGTATATAAACATACAAAATGTTTTAAATATTATCTAAATATTAAGAACAGAAATACACTGATGTAAGATAGGGTTTTATATTTTATGTTTAATATGTTTACTCTTTGGAAATTTAATCAATTTACTCTTGACTTACATTTAGAAATGTATACAACATAGTATAATCTTTATCACAAATCTTTTAAGGCTAACTATTATAAGAAAGTGTAAAATGAAAATTAAAGTTTACTTTAATATAAATATATATTAGCATATAAGTAATTCAAGGAAATTTAAGTGGTTTGAATATATTTTTCAATTCTAAGTAAGTGTTTATGCTATTCCTGAAATTATAGTATTGCTGGTTTCTACCTTTGTTAATATCTCATAGTCCATAGTAACTATGGTACTAAAATTAGTAAGTATAATAAGGAGAATGACTCATATTTCTAATATTTGACCATTGACTTTTTGTAAGACTAATGCTTCTTCTCCCAGACCCCACATCTGAACAAGTCCTTGTTAATCTCCTTCTTTGGAACTGCTTGAGAAATTTAAATCCTGTAACTTTCTAACCTACCAGTGGAACCTTTCCTCAGTCACACTCTCTATCTCCCATAAAGACCCAACTCAGTCCCACTCTCCATTCAAGCCAAACATGCTTTATATTTGTGTGTGTGTGTGTGTGTGTGTGTGTGTGTGTGTGTGTGTGTATCCAAATGAGAACACTTACGAGAGCAAAAGAGAACTCTTCCAAAGGTTATGCTGATTCAAGGGGTATAATGCAAAACTATCCAGAAAATCTGAATTGTGTGGTAATTTATACTAATCAGATTCAGATGTACCTATAATACATGTAACTTCACCTAACTCTTGTTACCCCATGGTCTTTTCTTCATTTATGTATTTACTCAGTCTAAAATGCCTTTCAGGGTCATTTTTCCCTCTCTTTTACCACTGTAAACAAATAATATTCTGTGTGTCTAGATTACTAGATTGAATGAATATTTTGTCTCCTACCTTAAGTCTTCCTTTCTTCTCTCAAACTGTACAGTAGTCAAATTTAATCTTCTTAAATTATATTTTGTACCTCTTTACTCAAGAATAATTCCCCCCAATTACTTTCAAATTCTTCCATTAATCAAACTAAATTATCTTCCCCTTTCTGACCTACCAATTCAAACCCCATCTATAATTTACAACACTATTCAATTCCAGCTTCTCTGTAAAACCACTTCTTTCTCTTTCCTGTTGCAGTTTACACTAAATTGTCCAACATCTGGATCCCCTCTGGATATAAACTGTCTCCCATACCACCTACCATTATTGTTTCTCTCACTCTCTCTTCTCTCTCTTCTCTTTGTCTCCTCTGTCCTTTCTTTTTCACCTCCCTCATATATGTTAATCTCATCTCTCCAGTCTCAGTCACTAACAAATGTGGTTTTTTTCTTTTATTATTATTCTTTCAGCTGAAGCTCAAAACACACCACAGAAACTTGCTTCCTTGGGGGGGGGGGAATACACACACACACACACACACACACACACACACACACAGAATAACAATGTTAACAGTAATGGTGAGAGGAGTGGTTTTTTTCTTTTATTATTATTCTTTTGGCTGAAGCTCAAAACACACCACAGAAACTTGCTTCTTGGGGGGGAAATATATATATATATATATATATATATATATATATATATATGCGCACACACACAGAGAATAACAATGTTAACAGTAATGGTGAGAGGAGTGCCTTGGCGGCACAGTCAGTGAAGAGTCAGGCTCTTGGTTTTGGCTCAGGTCATGATCTTGGGGTCATAGTTGTGGATTGTGAGATAGAGTCCCACGTGGGCTCCATGCTGGGCAGAATCTGCTTGTCCCTTTCCCTCTGCTCCTCCTTCTGTGCTCTGTCTCACAAATAAATAATCAAACAAAATATTAAACACTTAAAAAATTATACATAAAGGTAATGGCTAATGTTTAGTGAACATTTACTACATACAAGATCCATGCTAAGACCTATGCAGGCAGTATGCCAGTTTGATTTCACTAAAAATTCTATGGTTACTGTGATCATCCTTTTTTTGGTGATAATTTTGAGACTTGAGGAAAGTAAGCATTATCCCCAAGATCATTCAGAGCAAGGGGTGCTATTCAAACTCTATTGACAGTAGGCTTCAAAGTCTGTGCTATTGGGGCACCTGGGTGGCTCAGTGGGTTAAAGCCTCTGCCTTTGGCCTGGGTCATGATCCCAGGGTCCTGGGATCGAGCCCCGCACCGGGCTCTCTGCTCAGCGGATAGCCTGCTTCCTTCTCTCTCTCTGCCTGCCTCTCTGCCTACTTGTGATCTCTGTCCAATAAATAAATAAAATATTTAAAAAAAAGTCTGTGCTATTAAAATTGACAGCATGCTTGAGGATTACGTCAGTTAAACTGTATACAGAGCATATGATAAAGGATTGGAAGCATATAGATTTTTGTTTTGTTTCATTCTGCTTGATTTTTTTTCAAAATTGATGTAGTTGGAATTCAATTGATGTGTCATTTGACCAGAGAGATGATGTCAAATCTGAGTGATAGTTTATTTTTTAAATTATTTAATGTTCTTTTAGACTCAACTTCAAAATGTATTTAGTGTTTCCAATTTCACTTTTGTCTTATAAACTAATAATTTAGTAACTACCCACATATATATTACTACAGTATCATAAGCAGTATAATAATGAAGTTCATGTTCAAACTTAAGAACATAAGTGCTGCTGCCCCTCGGAACAATTTGTTACTTAAACTGTAACCCCCGGAGGATTTTACTAGTTGCCAAGCACATTTAGATATGGCCTTAAGAAATGCATATACTGACAACAGGTCTTTGGGGAGAAGGACGATGTACGAACATGAAGCTGGGCAGCTGGGGATGCCTGGCTCGCTCAGGGCAGAATGCCGCCCCTTCACACAAGCTGGGCAGCCAGGAACGCCTGGCCTGCCCAGGGCGGAACGCCGGCTGCTTCAGGGAAGCCGAGCACCCGGGAACGCCGGGTCAGCTCAGGGTGGAACGAAAACAGCTTGCTTCCCTTTTACATTATTGCTCCGTTCTCTTCCCAGAAGTGCTCTTTGTTAGTTAGATGAGTCCTTTGAATGTGCTTGGTTAACTATAAACTTTATCCTCCTTCTTGCTTGTCTGCAAGACGGGATTAACGTTTGACCTTCATCAGTCCTTCTGTTGGCTATTGTTTTCTATCTAATAAAAGTGAGACTGTGGAGTTGCTCGTGGCAGCAGTCCTTTTCAACTGTTGTCCCCTGCTCCCAGTCTTTTGCAGCTGACTTGTTTGTGCCTAATTCTTCTCTCATCGCAGACTGGAAGCGGCAATAAGAATGTAGTACAAAATTGTCATTATATTATCCATTGCTATTTTTTTTAAGATTTTATTTATTTATTTGACAGACAGAGATTACAAATAGGCAGAGAGGCAGGCAGAAAGAGAAGGGGGAAGCAGGCTCCCTGCCAAGCAGAGAGACTGATGTGGGGCTCAATACCAGGACCCTAAGTTCATGACCTGAGCAGAAGCCAGAGGCTTAACCCACTGAGCCACCCAGGCACCCCTCCACTACTATTTAATAGATGTTGGAAGCACAATGTTAAAACAAGTAGGGGAGTAATATTGGAGAGCATCAATATCTTATCAATTTTAAATATATAGCTTATGGCAATGGTAGCTATAGAAGATGTGAAATACTGACCTAATACCATAAGCATGTTAAGCTTGTTAAGAAAGTTAACAATGATATAAATAACACCATACCGCCCCCAAAAGTTGCAATATTTTCTAAATTCATACAATGTGTATTCCTTCAGAAGCATGGTCTCTGGTTATTAGCTTTTTTTTTTTTTTTTTTTTTTTGCTTGCTTTGATCTAATATTTTGTAAAACTCCTTCTTTTGAAACATTTGAGAAGAAATGAGTTGTGGTTTAACATTAGAGTGATTACTTTTTCTGGAAGAACACACCTTTTTTTAATATTTAGGCTAACTATACAATCATCTGGGTAATCTAACTTTTAAAAGGTGGAAAATTATTTGTCTTCAGATGAATTAAAAAGATCACCTTATTCTTTGCATTGCTAAGAATTTTAATGCATATTTATTATTACAATCCGTGGTCCCTCATGCATTATTTAATTTCATTAGAGATAATAGGTAAATTGATACTCAGGACACTTTCCTTCATTTCACTCTGTATCTATGCTGGCATGGAGGAAATATAATCAGCTTATAATCAGATAAGTATTATGGAATACATTGTCCTTTGTTTTAGACTTAGAGGTCCCTTTCAGCTTTTCTGTACTGAAATGCAATAGCATTACTGACACATTTTTTTTTAAAAGAACATTTTAAACAACAGTTTAATGAGGAAAAGACAGTATTTTACGTTTTCAGAAAAATCATTAAAATGTGCATATATTTTGAATTTTTTTCTCTGGTTTCTTATATAATACACAATTAACTTTTAGAATTGTTTACTAAAACTCAGGCAATTTATAGTCTTATGGTTTTATTGATTGGGTCCTGATTAAGAAATAAATATCTTAGGGGGCGCCTGGGTGGCTCAGTGGGTTAAGCCGCTGCCTTCGGCTCAGGTCATGATCTCAGGGTCCTGGGATCGAGTCCCGCATGGGGCTCTCTGCTCAGCAGGGAGCCTGCTTCCTCCTCTCTCTTTCTCTGCCTGCCTCTCTGACTACTTGTGATTTCTCTCTGTCAAATAAATAAATAAAACCTTAAAAAAAAAAGAAATAAATATCTTAGTTTTAAAATCATACTGCTTATTGAGACAATGAAGCTCAATGCTGATTCAGGAGACATAGCAATGACAAAAACAAACAAACAAAACATAAGGGTTAAAGCAGTAGCCTATTCCAGTAGAGTCTCAAGACAGAAATAACATTAACCAGTAAGGAACAAATGGTTATATAAGAAGAGAAATTTTTAAAATGAACAGTCACCATATCCATAATTCTATTAAATTTCATTAAAATGACATTTAGATATAATTTAAGATAATTTAGAAAATTCACTGCAAAAGAATTAAACAATGTATTTCTTGCAAGAAAATCTTGGAAATACCTATGCAACCCAGGAGTAGGGGAGTAATCCTTAGATATTAAGAAATATGTGTGTGTATACACACACAAATACAGCTTATAAAACTTTAGTAATATATACCTTAACTTAAAAATTATGCATATTATAAAGAGTTAAATGTAATATAGAAAGGACACTACTAAAAGTTACTTAATTATTCAAAAAATACACTAAGCAATAAATAATCATTTTTTTAAATGAGAGTTTTATACTTTCAGCTTTTACATTAAGGTCTATAATCCAGTTTGAGTTAATTTTTGTATATATAAAGTAGCTGTGTTCATACAGTCATTCTTTAATATATAGATACTCAGTTGTCCCAGCATCATTTGTAGGAAATGTTTTTCTTTACCCATAGAATTTTCTTTGCTCTTATTTTATAATTGAATGTTAAAGTTAGTGTTTATTTCTGGACTTCAAAGTCTATCCCATTGATTTATATGTCTATCCTTGTGCCAATATCAGATTGTTGTCATTGATGTAGTTGGATAGTTAAGTTTTGATATCAAGAAATGAACTTCATTCTTTATTTTCAACTTTTATTTTTATTTCCAATTTTTATTTTTCACATTATATATTTTCAATTTAATTATTATTTTTCAAAAATATTTTGCCTATTACTTTATTTTCCACATAAGGTTTTGAAAGAGATTGTACTGAATCCATAGCCATAGATCAGTTTGGGAATTTTGACTATTTTAATAATATTAAGTTCTATAGTCCTATATAGAAAAGCTTTTATTATTTAAATCTTTAGTTTCTTTCAACATTGTTTTACAGTTTTCAGGGTACAGGTATGACATTTAGTTTGTTAAATATCTTCCTCAATTCTTCATTATTTTAAAGCTATTGATAGAATTGTTTTCTTAATATTATTTTCAGATCATTCATTATATAGAAATATAGTTGCATTTTGTGTATTATTTTTGTATTCTGTAACACTAATAATTTTATGATTCTTTAATAGTGAATTTCTTAGAATATTCTAAAGGTAGTACATAAAATAAAAGTAATATTTACAAATCCATTTTGTATTTACTGGTTTGAGAATAGGCCCTAAAGAAGGAAAACTTGAATTCCACCTAAGCTTTTATTCTTATCACACTACAAACCTAGATTAAACTCTGCCTCCTGCCTATGTCTTTTGGAAATGCTAAAACAGAGGTGCCTGGGTGGCATAGTCAGTTAAGTATCCAACTCTTAGTTTCAGCTCTGGTCATTATCTCAGGGTCATGGAGTCAAGTCTTATGTTGGGCTCTGAAATTGGTGCAGAGTCTGCTTAAGACTCTCTTCCTCTCTTCCTCTACCCTTCCCCCCTTCTAAAAATAAGTAAATAAATCTTTAAAGGAAAAAAGAAAGAATAAAACGCAAGTATAATGACCTATAAGATAATAATACTCTATGGAAAAACACAATTAGACTTCAAAAAATAAATAGACTGAGCCAGAATAATGCTCCAATAGGAAAAATCTTCCTTCCAAAATGTCATATTTTATCAAGAAGCTTCTAAAATTTTGGAACAAAGCAATCTTAAATCTGCAATGAAGAGGGAGGAGTCAAGATTGTGGAGAAGTAGCAGGCTGAGACAACATCAGGTAGCAGGAGATCAGCTAGATAGCTTACCAACAATTCCGAACACCTACACATCCAACAGGAGATTGAAGAGAAAAAGAGCAGCAATTCTATAAACAGAAAATCGACCACTTTCTGAAAGGTAGGGCTGGTGGAGAAGTGAATCCAAAGCGACAGGAAGATAGACCACGGGGGGAGGGGCCAACTCTAGGCAAGCAGTGGAGCAATGGAGCACAAAATCAGAACTTTTAAAACTCTGCTCCACTGAGGGACATCACTCCAAAGGCTAAACCAGGGTGAAGCCCATGTGGGAACAGTGTGGCCTCAGGTCCTGCAGGGTTACAGAAGGATCAGGGCTGTCTGAGTGTCACAGAGCTCAAAGGTATTAGAGTGGGAAAGCTGGCTGTAGAAACAGAGCTGAGGAGTGAACTCTTACCTCAGAGTTACCTTAAATCATGATCCATGGCACAGACCACTGCTCTACAAGCATGGATCTCACAAGATCCTGGAAGACAACCATCCCCCAGAAGAGCTCAGGGATATGCAGGGTTCAGAAACTCTAGGTGGGGCTGTGTGTCAGAGACAGAGAAGCTTGGTCACGGAGTGGGTGAGCTCAGAGTATGACCAGAGGCCAGGGAGATGGGAGTGATTGAGTGCTTTTCTCCAAGGGCGCATGAGGAGTGAGGCCCCAAGCTCTCAGTTCCTCTGGCCAAAGAATGGGAGGCCACCATTTCATTCCCGTCCTCCGGAACTCTACAAAAAGAATTCAGGGAACAAAAGCTCTCCAAAGAAAACCCAAGTGGATTACTTAGCCTGGCTCCTGGTAAGAGTGGTGCAATTCTGCCACAGGCAAAGACACATGAGAATCACTACAACATGCCCCTCCCCCAGAAGATCAACAAGAAATCCAACCAAGATCAGGTTCTCTTACCAAGAAGAACAGCGGAATTCCAAAGGAGGAGAAAGCAAAACATGAAACTCATGGCTTTCTCTCATAATTCTTTAGTCTTGCAAAGTTAATTTTTTTTTTCTGCTAAATTTTTCTTAACTTTTACCCTTTCCTCTTTTAACATTTTTTAACTAGTTTATCTTAACAATACCTTTCATAAAATTAAAAAAAAACTTTTTTGAAGCTTCATTTTTATAGTCATATTTTATCCTTCATTATATCTAACTTTATTTTTTGTATACACAAAGGGATTTTTCTTCTAAAAAAAATCTGGGGTACAACTGCTTCTAATAGGTCAAAATACACCCTAAATCTAGCACAGGACTTTGTTCTAGTCTCCAACCTGGAAAATTCTCTCCACTTTCTTTTTCTTTATTCTCCCAACAAACTTATCAACTCCTTTTTTAGAAACTTTAAAAAAAAATGTTCATCTTTGGGGCACCTGGGTGGCTCAGTGGGTTAAAGCCTCTGCCTTCAGCTCAGGTCATGATCTCAGGGTCCTGGGATCGAGCCCCACATTGGGCTCTCTGCTCATCATGGGGCCTGCTTCCTCCTCTCTCTCTGCCTGCCTCTCTGACTACTTATGCTCTCTCTCTCTCTGTCAAATAAATAAATAAAATCTTTAAAAATAATGTTCATCTTTATAATCATGTTCCATCCCTTCATTGTGTTTATCCTTATATATGTTTTTCATTCTTTAAAATTTTGGGAGGTAGCTTCTTCTAAGAGACAAGAATACTCCCCAAATTAAGTGGGTAACCCTGTTCTGTTCACTGGTTTTATTTTTTGAACTTCTGAATTTTCTGAACTTCTTTTCATAACTTTTCTTCACCCCATGATTTGTAGTGTCTTCTGATTTGGTTAAAACAAATTTTCCTGGGGTCTTTACTA
This sequence comes from Mustela nigripes, assembly GCF_022355385.1. NCBI lineage: Eukaryota > Metazoa > Chordata > Mammalia > Carnivora > Mustelidae > Mustela > Mustela nigripes. The sequence continues at coordinate 190,910,818 of NC_081557.1, read as the reverse complement.
TCCTTTCAGTATTTTATTTGCTCCTTCATATATTCTTTTTTTTTTAATTTTTTTTAAATTTTTTAAATTTTATTTTTTATAAACATATATTTTTATCCCCAGGGGTACAGGTCCATGAATCGCCAGGTCCACACATCCCACAGCACTCATCAAAGCACACACCTCCCCCCCAATGTCCATAACCCCACTCCCCTTCTCCCAACCCCCCTCCCCCCAGCAACCCTCAGTTTGTTTTGTGAGATTAAGAGTCAGTTATGGTTTGTCTCCCTCCCAATCCCATCTTGTTTCATTTATTCTTCTCCTACCCACTTAAGCCCCCATGTTGCATCACCACTCCTTCATATATTCTTATCTGGATAAAATGACAAGGGGGAAAAACTCACCACAGATAAAAAAGGAACAAAGGCAGTACTGAAGGCTAGGGACTTAATCAATATGGACATTGGTAATATGTCGGGTCGAGAGTTTAGAATGACAGTTCTCAAGGTGCTAGCTGGGCTCAAAAAAGGCATGAAAGATATTAGAGAAAACTTGTGTGGAGAAATAAAGGCCCTTTCAGGAGAAATAAAAGAATTAAAATCTAACCAAGTTGAAATCAAAAAAGCTATTAATGAGTTGTAATAAAAAATGGAGGTTCTTACTCCTAAGATAAATGAAGCAGAGGAGAAAATTAGTGATATAGAAGACCAAATGAGAGAGAATAAAGAAGCTGAGCAAAAGAGAAACAAACAAATACTGGAACATGAGGAGAGAATTCGAGAGATAAGTGACACCATAAGACGAAACAACATTAAAATATTTGGGATTCCAGACGAAGAAGAGAGAGGGGAACAGAAGGTATATTGGAGAGAATTATTGAAGAGAATTTCCCTAATATAGCAAAGGGAAGAAACATCAAAACTCAGGATATGCAGAGAACCCCCCTCAAAATCAATAAGAATAGGTCCACACCCTGTCATCTGATAGTAAAATTTACAAGTCTTGTAAATCCTGAAAGCAGCCCAGGACAAGAAGTCTGTAACATATAATGGTAAAAATATCAGATTGGCAGAGACCTGATTATATTATACTATAATATATTATATTATCCACAGAGACCTGATAGGCCAGAAAGAACTGACATGATATATTCAAAGCACTAAACAAGAAAAACAAGCAGCCAAGAATCCAATATCCAGCTAGGCTATCAGTGAAAATGGAGAGATAAAAAGCTTCCCATACAAACAAAAACTAAAAGAATTTGTAAACACCAAACAGGATCTACAGGAAATATTGAAAGGCGTCCTCTAAGCAAAGAGAGAGCCTAAAAGTAATAGATCAGAAAGGAACAGAGACAATATACAGTAATAATCACCTTACAGGCAATATAATGGAATTAAATTCATATCTCTCAATAGTTACCTTAATATAAATGGGCTAAATGCCCCAATCAAAAGACACAGAATATCAGAATGGATAAACACTAAAACCTATCAATATCGTCTCTGCAAGAAATTCATTTTAGATCTGAAGACACCTCCAGATTTAAAGTGAGGGGGTGGAAAACAATTTACCATGCTAGTGGACATTAAAATAAAGCTGAGGTGGCAATCCTTATATCATATCAATTAGATTTTAAGCCAAAGCCTATAATAAGGATGAGGAAGGACACTATATCATACTCAAAGGGTCTGTCCAACAAGAAGAACTAACAATTTTAAATTTCTATGCCCTTAACATGGGAGAAGCCAACTATATAAACCAATTAATAACAAAACCAAAGAAACACATTGACAATATTATGGTAATAGTAGGGGACATTAACACTTCCCTCACTGAAAGGGACAGATTATCCAAGCAAAAGATCAACAAAAAAATAAAGGCCTTAAATGACACACTGGGCCAGATGGACATCACAGATATATACGGAACATTTCTTCCCAAAACTACAGAATACACATTCTTCTCTAGAGCACTTGGAACATTTTCCAGAATAGATCACATCCTGGGTCATAAATCAGGCCTCAACTGGTATCAAAAGATTTGGATCATTCCCTGTATATTTTCAGACCACAATGCTCTGAAGCTAGAACTCAATCAGAAGAAGAAATTTGGAAAGAACTGAAATACATGGAGACTAAACCTCATCCTTCTATAGGATGAATGGGTCAAACAGAAAATTAAAGCAGAATTGCAAAAATTCATGGAAACAAATGATAGTGAAAACACATTGGTTCAAAATCTGTGGGACACAGCAAAGACAGTAGTGAGAGGAAAATATGTAGTGATACATGCCTTTCTCAAGAAACAAGAAGGTCCCAAATACACAACCTAGTGATGCCTGGGTAGCTCAGCCAATTAAGCTGCTACCTTCAGCTCAGATCATGAACCCAGGGTCCTGGGATGGAGTACCACATTGGGCTCCTTGCTCAGTGGGGAGTCTGCTTCTCTCTCTACCTCTGCCTGCCTCTCTGCCTGCTTGTGTGCTATCTCTCCCTCTGCCAAATAAATAAATAAATAAAATCTTAAAAACAAACAAATAAACAAACAAACAAAAAGTACACAACCTAACCCTACACCTAAAGAAGCTAGAGAAAGAACAACAAGGAAAGCCTAAACCCAGCAGGAGAAGAGAAATAATAAAGATGAGAGCAGAAATCAATGAAACAGAAACTAAAAAAAAAAAAAAAAAAAATAGAACAAATCAATGAAACTAGGAACTGGTTCTTTTGAAAGAATTAAGAAGATTGGCATACCCCTAGTCAGACTTATCAAAAAGAAAAGAGAAAGGACCCAAATTAATAAAACCATGAATGAAAGAGGAGAGATCCCAAACAACACCAAAGAAATACAAACAATTATAAAAACATAATATGAGCAACTATATGCTAGTAAATTTGACAATCTGTAAGAAATGGATGCATGCCTAGAGACCTATAAACTACCACAACTGAACCAAGAAGAAATAGATAACCTGAACAGACCCATCACCAATAAGGAGATTGAAGCAGTCATAAAAAATCTCCCAACAAACAAGAGCCCAGGGCCAGAGAGCTTCCAAGGGGAATTCTACCAATCATCTAAAGATGAATTAATTTCTATTCTCCTGAAAATGTTCCAAAAAATAGAAATGGAAGGAAAACTTCCAAACTCATTTTATGAGGCCAGCATCACCTTGATCCCAAAACCAGACAAGGATCCCATCAAAAAAGAGAACTACAGACCAATATCCTTGATGAAAACAGATATGAAAATTCTCACCAAAATACTAGCCAATAGGATTCAACAGTATATTAAAAGGATTATTCACCACGACCAAGTGGGATTTATTCCAGGGCTGCAAGATTGGTTCAACATCCACAAATCAATGTGATACAACACATCAATAAAAGAAAAAGCAAGAACCATAGGATACTCTCAATAGATATTGAAAAAGCATTTGACAAAGTACAGCATCCCTTCCTGATTAAAACTCTTCAAAGTGTGGGGATAGAGGGCACATACCTCAATAGTATCAAAGCCATCTATCGAAAACCCACTTCAAATATCATTCTCAATGGAGAAAAACTGAGAGTTTTTCCAATAAGGTCAGGAACATGGCAGGGATGTCCATTATCACAACTGCTATTCAACATCGTACTAGAAGTCCTAGCCTCAGGAATCAGACAACAAAAGGAAGTTAAAGGCATCCAAATCATCCAAGAAGAAGGCAAACTGTCACTCTTTGCAGATGATATGATACTATATCTGGAAAACCCAAAAGACTCCACTCCAAATCTGCTAGAACTTGTACAGGAATTCAGTAATGTGTCAGGATGTAAAATCAATGCACAGAAATCAGTTGCATTTCTTTACACCAACAACAAGACAGAAGAAAGAGAAATTAAGGACTCAAGCCCATTTACAATTGAACCCCAAACCATAAGATACCTAGGAATAAGCCTAACCAAAGGGGCAAAGAATCTGTACAAAGAAAATTATAAAGTACTCATGAAAGAAACTGGGGAAGACACAAAGAAATGGAAAAATGTTCCATGCTTCTGGATTGGAAGAACAAATATTGTGAAAATGTCTATGCTACCTAAAGCAATCTACACATTTAGTGCAATCCCTATCAAAATCACACCCATTTATTTTTTCAAAGAAATGGGACAAATAATCCTAAAATTTATATGGAATCAGAAAAGACTGGGTCATAGTGCAGTTCTATTTTCAGCATTTTGAGGAACCTCCATGCTGTTTTCCAGGGTGGCTGCACCAGCTTGCATTCCCACCAACAGTGTAGGAGGGTTCCCCTTTCTCCGCATCCTCGCCAGCATCTGTCATTTCCTGACTTGTTTATTTTAGCCATTCTGACTGGTGTGAGGTGATATCTCATTGTGGTTTTGATTTGTATTTCCCTGATGCCGAGTGATATGGAGCACTTTTTCATGTGTCTGTTGGCCATCTGGATGTCTTCTTTGCAGAAATGTCTGTTCATGTCCTCTGCCCATTTCTTGATTGGATTATTTGTTCTTTGGGTGTTGAGTTTGCTAAGTTCTTTATAGATTCTGGACACTAGTCCTTTATCTGATATGTCATTTGCAAATATCTTCTCCCATTCTGTCAGCTGTCTTTTGATTTTGTTAACTGTTTCCTTTGCTGTGCAAAAGCTTTTGATCTTGATGAAATCCCAATAGTTCATTTTTGCCCTTGCTTCCCTTGCCTTTGGCGTTGTTTCTAGGAAGATGTTGCTGCGGCTGAGGTCGAAGAGGTTGCTGCCTGTGTTCTCCTCAAGGATTTTGATGGATTCCTTTCTCACATTGAGGTCCTTCATCCATTTTGAGTCTATTTTTGTGTGTGGTGTAAGGAAATGGTCCAATTTCATTTTTCTGCATGTGGCTGTCCAATTTTCCCAGCACCATTTATTGAAGAGGCTGTCTTTTTTCCATTGGACATTCTTTCCTGCTTTGTCGAAGATTAGTTGACCATAGAGTTGAGGGTCTATTTCTGGGCTCTCTATTCTGTTCCATTGATCTTTGTGTCTGTTTTTGTGCCAGTACTAGGCTGTCTTGATGATGATAGCTTTGTAATAGAGCTTGAAGTCCGGAATTGTGATGCCACCAACGTTGGCTTTCTTTTTCAATATCCCTTTGGCTATTCGAGGTCTTTTCTGATTCCATATAAATTTTAGAATTATTTGTTCCATTTCTTTGAAAAATATGGATGGTACTTTGATAGGAATTGCATTAAATGTGTAGATTGCTTTAGGTAGCAAGATCTTGAATAGGCAGAACAATATTAAAAAAGAAAGCCAAAGTTGGTGGCAACACAATTCCAGACTTCAAGCTCTATTACAAAGCTGTCATCATCAAGATAGCCTAGTACTGGCACAAAAACAGACATATAGATCAATGGAACAGAATAGAGTGCCCAGAAATAGACCCTCAACTCTATGGTCAACTAATCTTTGACAAAGCAGGAAGGAATGTCCAATGGAAAAAAGACATCCTCTTCAACAAATGGTGTTGGGAAAATTGGACAGCCACATGCAGAAAAATGAAATTAGACCATTTCCTTACACCACACATGAAAATAGACTCAAATGGATGAAGGACCTCAATGTGTGAAAGGAGTCCATCAAAATCCTTGAAGAGAACACAGGCAGCAACCTCTTTGACCTCAGCCGCAGCGACTTCTTTCTAGAAACATCACCAAAGGCAAGGGAAGCAAAGGCAAAAATGAACTATTAGGACTTCATCAAGATCAAAAGCTTTTGCACAGCAAAGGAAACAGTTAACAAAACCAAAAGACAACTGAGAGAATGGGAGAAGATATTTGCAAATGACATATCAGATAATGGGCTAGTGTCCAAAATCTATAAAGAGCTTAGCAAACTCAACACCCAAAGAACAAATAATCCAATCAAGAAATGGGCATGAACAGACATTTCTGCAAAGAAGACATCCAAATGGCCAACAGAAACATGAAAAAGTGCTCTGCATCACTCAGCATCAGGGAAATACAAATCAACCACAGTCAGATACCACCTCACACCTTCAGAATGGCTAAAATTAATAAGTCAGGAAAGGACAGATGCTGGTGAGGATGCAGAGAAAGGGGCACCCTCCTACACTGTTGGTGTGAATGCAAGCTGGTGTAGCCTCTCTGGAAGACAGCATGGAGGTTCCTCAAAAAGTTTAAAATAGAGCTACCCTATGACCCAGCATTTGCACTACTGGGTATTTACCCTAAAGATACAAATGTAGTGATCTGAAGGTGCATGTGCATCTGAATGTTTATAGCAGCAATGTCCACAGTAGCCAAACTATGAAAAGAACCTAGATGTTCATCAACCGATGAATGGATAAAGAAGAGGTGGTATGTATATCTATAATGAAATACTATGCAGCTATCAAAAAATGAAATCTTTCTATTTGTGACAACATGGATGGAAATAGGGTATTATGCTTAGTGAAATAAATCAATTGGAGAAAGACAACTATCATAAGATCTGCCTAATATGAGGAAGTGGAGATGCAACATGGGGAGTTTGGAGGGTAGGAAAATAATAAATAAAGCAAGATGGGATTGGGAGGGAAACAAACCATAAGAGACTCTTAATCTCACCAAACAAACTGAGGGTTGAAGGGGGGTGGGGTGGTAGAGAGGGGGTGGTGGGGTTATGGACATTGGGGAGGGTATGTGCTATGGTGAGTGCTGTGGAGTGTGTAAACCTGGCAATTAAGAGACCTTTACCTCTGGAGCTAATAATACATTATATGTTCATAAAAAAATTTTTTTTAATTATTTAAAAAAATGCAATGAAGAGAGTAATGTTTGTAGATGATATTATTGTTCCAAATAGTTAATCACCATCATTTGGAAAAAAAATATATAGTATCTGTATCTTATAATATAACAAAACTGAATCCCATATGTAAAAAAAAAAAAAAATTACTAAACAACTTTGATGGACTGTAGGTAGCAAGTTTTCATATATACAAAGAAGAATTTTTTTGTATAAACATAAAATAATCAAGTATTTGTAAAACAGAAGTAGAAGAAGGAAGAGGAGGAGGAGAAACTAGGAACAAAACTAAGAAAAATATTTGCAAAATATCTGAGTGACAGGGTGTTGTGGGGATCAGCATCTTAAAATACCCCACCCTGGTTTTCTTGTCTATTCCTAGGAAAGGTGAATATTAAGAAGCCTAACAAATACACTGACTAGGGATTTTGTAGATGTAATTAAGTTTATTAATCACTTAAATTTGAATTAACTAGAAGAGAAATTATCTAAGAAGTCCTAACCTGAACGTGTCTGCCTTTTAAACGTCAGTGAGGCCAGGGAGGTAGACAAACCATAAGACTCTTAATCTCAGGAAACAAACTGATGGTTACTGGGGTGTGGATGAGGGAGGGATAGGGTGGCTGGGTGATGGACATTGTGGAGGGTATATGCTATGGTGAGTGCTATGAATTTTGTAAGACTGGTGATTCACAGACCTGTACCCCTGAAGCAAATAATAACATATGTTAATTTTAAAAAACAAAGTGCTTTTTACAGCTGCTTTTTACAGCTGCTCACAGAAGAAGAAAAAGAACAAAAACAACAAAAAGGATGTTGCTTTGAAGTTAGAGGATCCCATGATAAGGGATGTTGTCAGCCTCTAGATGCTGAGTGTAACTCCCATGTGACAAATTGCAAGGAAATAGGTACTTCAGTCCTACAACCACAAGGAACTAAATGAGCTTGAAAGAGGATTGATTACTAAAGCCTCAAGGTAACATCCCTGAATGGTTGACACATGGATTTTCTTCCTGGGAGATTTTACGCAAAGAACTCAGCAAGCTTGTTCAGATCTCTAGCCTACAGAACAGTGAAATTATAAAAGTGCATGGTTTTAATCTTTTAAAATGGTGACATATTTAATGCATCAATTAAAAATAATAAAATATCCAATACAGAACTATTAGTAGTTGGAAGGCAGCAAGCTGCTACTCCTTCAACACTTTGCTTAGAAATAATACCAGCTAAAACTCCAATTTCATCACCCACAAATTTGTCCTTCTGCAAAACATTAAAAAAAAACATTCAGTCAATTACTTTTCTTATAATAAGAATTTTTTTCTTCCAGTTTCCAATAACACATTCTTCTTTTTTTCCAAGACCTCATCAGAATCATTTTTCACATCTATATTTCTACCATGCACATTAAAACTCTCCCAGCCACTTCTGATTACCAAATTCTAAGGCCACTTCCATGAGTTTACATATTTGTTATGGCAGCATTCTACTCTCAGGAACAAAATCTTAGTCAGCTTGGGCTACTGTTACAAATACCATAGGCTGGGATGCTTAAACACAGAAATTTATTTTCTCTGAATTTATTTTGGAGGCCAGGGTGCCAGCATGGCTGAGTTCTGATGAGATCTCTTTTCTTGGCTGGCAGAGGCTACTTTTTCACTATATTCTCACACATTCCCCCTATGTTCTCAAAAGGTAGAAAGACTGAGAGAGAACAAACTCCCTAGTGTTTCTCATAATAAGAGAGTACTAATCCTAATGTGAGGTCTCCACCCCCATGGTTTCATCTAAATGTAATTATCTCCCAAAAGTTCCATCTCCAAAAACCATCACATGTGGGTCAGGGCTTCAAAATATGAATGGAGGGGTGGGTGATACAATTCAATCCACAGCATGATAGTATTTTCCCCTAACTGCATTAATTCCTTACCAACTTGATTTATCTTTTCTTTTTCTTTTGTTTTTTCTACCTCATATTTTATTTTTCCTTCCGTTCCCGGATTGCATTTTGTTTTATTTATCCCTGATTACAAGTTATCTTTCTTTTCTTGTTTTCTTAATGATACCATGGTAGGAGGAAAATGTATAAAATATATGCATGTATCCTCCTTAGTCGGGAGACATCAATTCAAGTCAATGAATAAAGAATGTTCTAGATTATTTGAAGGCTGCACAATATAGAAATATATCCATACTATTATATTATATTATATATATTATATTATATTATTATTGAGTGATGGAGATAACATATGCACACAAAAAATAAGAAACTCAAGGGAGATTGTTGTAAATACTCCAGAAATATATGAAGAAAATGTTATGGAAAACATGAAGGAAGGAAGCAATAATTATGACTGGGAAAAAGGGAAAAAATGTAATATGTCAATTGGGCCTTCAAATATTCTGATGAAAAATGATTCTGCTTCGGTTGCCTGGGTGGCTCAGTGGGTTAAGCCACTGCCTTCGGCTTAGGTCATGATCTCGGGGTCCTGGGATCGAGTCCCACATCGGGCTTTCTGCTCAGCAGGGAGCCTGCTTCCCTCTCTCTCTCTCTCTGCCTGCCTCTCCATCTACTTGTGATTTTTCTCTGTCAAATTAAAAAAAAAAAAAAAAAGAAAAGAATGATTCTGCTTTTTTTTTTTTTTTCCATCTTTGTACCTCCTTTTATTTCTCTGTCTGTGCCTTTCTTTTTCTCTCCATGAATTTTTGCTTCTTTATTCTGTTTCTCTCTGTTTATATCTTTGACTGTTATGTAAGCATGATCCACACTTGACCTGGCAACCAAACTGTGGATATCTTAGAAATAGCATTTCACCTATCAAAACACATGGAGGTGAAGATTGAAATCTTCCTTGGAGACAGAAAAAAATTTATCCTGGGATAAGCTAGACAAGAGGCAGGAACAAGAATGAATCCTCAGCCTTGGGTAGAGGAAGTATGCTTCAGTATTTATACAAAAATAGACATGGTCAGCCCCCTTGGTGGTTTGTCTCAGGAGTGTGGTGGAGTCTAATGAAAGTGTCTGACTAAAGAATACTTAGGAGTCACATATGAAAAATAATGAGCAGGAAACATATAAACTAATTTACCTTAAGAAATCATTTCTTACTTACATTGTTTGTTTTAATTTTCTCATTATATTTATTAAATAGTTCATCCTTTTTCACTTTCATGATTTTTATGAAAAAGGAAAATGATAGAAAAATTATATAAGAAGAAAAATATTTTAAAAACATTTTTAGAATTAAAATACAATATAGAATTTTTTTTTCTTAGAGAATGTTATTGTACTCCAATACACCATGACAATCACACTGCAATATTACAGCCTATTTGGAACTCAAAGAAGTTTCATGAAATGTAAGCAGGGTGAAGAGAGAAATATTTGAATTTGAAGTAAAAATGATGACAGTATAATCAGATGATCTAGCAGATTGGTGTAAGTTTTCTCTAATAATACCTATAAGAGAATATGTGAAGGACAGATGTTTAGAGAAAATATACATCTAGCACATGATAGAAATCATTAATGTGTCAACTTCACTTACACAAAAAATAAATATCTTCCATAATAGTTCCTGTTTTTTAAAGCTATTTTTATTTATTGAAAACATATGTAGGGATGCCTGGGTGGCTCAGTCAATTAACTCTCAAACTCTTGATCTCAGCTCAGGTCTTGATCTTAGGGTCTTGAGTTCAAGCATCATGTAGGGCTCCATTCTGGGTATGGATCCTACTTAAAAACAAAAACATATGGATATCCACTACTAAAGGTATATCATAAAACATCTCATGTTATAAGAAAATATACTAGCTATATATGAGATTAAAAATATCAAAATCTTTTTGTTTGCTTGTATCATGTAAACAATTTAAAGATAATTTAATGCTAGCCACCAAAGAGTGCCCCTTCTTTACTATGTTACCATTCTAACTCTTTCAAGGAGTCTTTGTTAGTTACCATTATATGATTCCTCTTTTACAATTGGATAACTTCCAATAAATTCATTCTTATTTCTGAAGTCTTTTTTATGCTTATTTGTGAGAAATGGATTCTGAGTATCTATTTCCCTGAAATCAAATGAATGTTAAATTAATGGCTACTTAAGATAAATTACTACTCATGATAGAATTAAATAAATATTAATTTTAGAGATTCAAAATACATGCTTTTTTTTTTGAGATTTTATTTATTTATTTGACAGATATCACAGAGAAGCAGGCAGAGAGAGAGGAGGAAGCAGGTTCCCCATGGAGCGGAGAGCCTGATGCGGGGCTTGATCACAGGACTGAGGATCATGACCTGAGTTGAAAGCAGAGGCTTTAAACCACTGAGCCACCCAGGCATCCCCAAAATACATGCTTCAAAGGTATCTTACATAGATGAAATATAAGCAAGCTTACATTAAACAACTATTAAGTTATATCATAATAATTTATTAATTATAGTAATAATTATAAGCATATATATAAAACATGTTTATTTTCTTTGTGATTTTTAAAATGGAAATCATATTGTAAATGTGATAGAAGTCAAAATTTTATTCTAAAAACAATAATAGTATGCAATCTGTGCCAATCCATATTAAATATGATAATACTCATAAAACAAAAAAAATTTAAAAACAAAATATAGCATAAAAGTTATTGTTGTTTTAAACACTGCAGTGAACCAATCTAAATTAAAAATAACTTTAATACTAAGAAAAGAAATCTTCCACTTTCCTTAATTATGTAGGCAATTAAAAAGTCTTTCCTGTACTTAAGTAGTCAAAAGTTGATAGGTTTCTAAGATTAACAAAAATGGATCAGCATATGCATTATGTGGTGTTCCTTTTCCATTTGGCTGAGACATTTAGCAGTATGCAGAAAAACCATTCCCTTGTGCTGACAATATTACATTAGAAACAAATTTAGAAACATGCTCACATTTTCATCTTTCCCAGGGAACTATTCTAACTTCATCAGGTGTTTAAGAGAATGTTGTTTGTTTTTTAAATGAATTGCTCTACCCATAAAACATCTATAGTTGAAAAAATAACAACATATAAAAAATATAAATGAATAAGTACATACAGTTTGAACATTTCATATAAAGTGGTATTTCTAATTTTTTATTCATCAAGTTAGATTTGCCAAAGAATTTCAAATAATTCAATTTAGAGAGTTGATTCTCATTTCTGATCTTCTGTTTCTTAGTTAATATTTTCCTAAATATTTCCAATCTGATTCTACAGTTCTGCAACAGTGCTGAAGATAATCTTGCATTAACATTCTAATTTCTAATTTAGTCAACAAATATTTATATGGTGTTTAGTACATATCAAGAATCTTCTGAGCACAGCTAATACAATAGTAAGTATGATGCCCTGCTCCCACTTGGTCACCTTTTCAGTGGTCACAATTTCAGGATAAAAGACAGCCAATGGAAAAAGGTAAGATAAAGAAAAGAAAAGCAGGTACCAAATACCAATGCCAATATGGTGACACAGGAGAAGACACTAGCTTTTTTGTCCCCCAACAAAGATCAACAGATAGCTATCCATAAACAAAAACAACCCTTGAGGAACTCTAGAGTCCACTTAAGAAATTTTAGCAATACAATGGTACCAAAAAAAAGTGAGAATTACTGCACAAGAGGAGAAGGAAGATAGCTTCATTTTCCCAGCAACGTCCTATCCCCCAAGATGACATTGCTCAGTGCCAAGAGGAAGCTTTCCAGCTAAGAAGGGTATTCGTCTCCAGTGATGGAGAAGCAGGATGAGTGACCAGCATATTCAGCATGTCAGGACACTGCACAAAGTCCCACTTCAGTTTCATTCTTCCAACATTGGTAAAACTGAGATGTGTAAAGACAGCTAAGATCAGAAAAGAAAACAGGGACTATTAATAGCATCCATGCAGGGGAAGAAACTGTGGGTCACAGAAACCTGCTTTGCTGACAAATTCAGTAGATTTTGCCACTGAAGAAAGAACCAAGAGCCAGCACAGCTGCCACAGAATCCCTGAAGACTTCATTGGCTTTCTTTTTACAAGTGTCTCATTGGCAGACTCAGTATATCAAGATAATGTAAGTATTACTGGAGTTCCACAAAGAGAAGCAAAGGAGAAAAGAGTAGAGAGTTTATTTAAATAAATGATGCCTGAAATTTCCCAAACATGAAGAGAAATCTGAACATCCAGTTTCATGAAGCTAATGGGTTACCTGAAATTTTCAGTTCAGAATGGTCTTCAAGACACATTATAATATAACTCTCTCAAAACAAAGACAAGAACAGAATTTTCCCTCTCTCATACAAAAGAAGCCCACCCCCCAGATAAGGCCATCAGTGGATTTCTCAATAGAAACTTTACAGTCCTGCAGAGAATGGGATGATATTTTCAAAACACTGAAAGAAAGAAAATGCCAACCATGAACTCTTTACCCAGCAAAAGTGTCTTTCAAACATGAAGGTAAGATAAAGATTTTCCCTAATAAACAAAAGATGACATGTTCACCACTATATGTGCCTTATAAAGTATGTTGAAAGCTATTCAAGCTGAAAGTACCCTAATTATTACAATAGAAACATGCAAACATCATACAAAGTGCTAAAGATAAGCATATAGTCAGATTCAGAACACATTAATGCTATAATTTGGTGATTTGTTAACAACTTAACTCTAGTATACAGGCTAAAAGACAAAAGTATTAAAAATAGCTAGAACTACAGAAATTTGTAGCAATTAGGTACAAAAATAAAAATATGTATATAATGACATCAAAAATGTAAAAAGGGGAAGTAAAAAAGTAAACCTTTCATACATCGTTGAAATTTTTATCAGTATAAAGTAGACTATTATATATGTAACATGTTTAAGGTAAGCTTCATGGTAAGGACAAAGCAAAAATGTACAGTAGATTCATATAAGATAAGGAGAAGGGAATTGAAGTGTACCACTAAGGAAAATCATCAATTCACAAAGGAAGACAGCAAGAGGATGAAAGCAACAAAAGAATGCAATAAATCCAGAAAAAAATAAAAAAAAATCCTATTTGTAAGTTCTTACCTATCAATAATTATTCTAAATATAAATGGAATGAATTCTGCAATAAAAAGATGTATGGTGGCTGAATAGATTAACAATAGATTAACAACAACAACTATATGCTGCCAAAGAATAAAACTGGACTACTTTCCTACACCATACACAAAGATAAACTCAAAATGGATGAAAGACTTAAATGTAAGATAGGAATCCATCAAAATCCTAGAGGAGAACAAAGGCAGCAACCTCTTTGACCTTAACTACAGCAACTTCTTGAAAGACATGTCTCCAAAGGTAAGGGAAACAAAAGCAAAAATGAACTATTGGGACTTCATCAGGATAAAAAAACCTTTTACACAGCAAAGGAAACAAGGAACAATATTAAAAGGCAACCTAAGGAATAGGAGAATATATTCACAAATGACATATCTGATAAAGGGCTGGTATCCAAAATCTATAAAGAACTCATCAAACTCAACACCCAAAAAACAAACAAACAAACAAAAAATGGCCAAGAAATGGGCAGAAAACATGAACAGATATTTCTCCAAAGAAGATACATAAATGGCTAACAGACACATGAAAAAATGCTCAACATCACTCAGCACCAGGGAAATACAAATCAAAACCACAATGAGATCCTACCTTGCACTAGTCAGAACAACTAAAATAAACAACTTAGAAAACAATGGGTGTTAGCAAGGATGTAGAGAAATGGGAATCCTCCTACCTTGTTCGTGAGAATGCAAGCTGGTATAGCCACTTGGAAAAAAGTATGGAGGTTCCTCAAAAAGTTAAAAATAGAGATATCCTATGACCCAGCCATTGTACTACTAGGTATTTATCCAGGATACATACATAGTGATTTGAAGGGCCATACACACCCCAGTGTTTATAGCAGCAGTGTTAACAATAGCCAAAATACGGAAAAATCCCAGATATCCATCAACAGATGAATGAATAAAGAAGATGTGGTACGTGTGTGTACATGATATATATATATATATATATATATATATATATATATATATATATATATA
>NC_081557.1:190879834-190895967 GCF_022355385.1 Mustela nigripes | reverse complement strand
AAGAAGAATGAAATCCTGCCATTTGAAACAATGTGGATAGAACTAGAAGGTTTTATGTTAAGCAATATAAGTCAGTCATGAAAAGACAAATACCATATGGTTTCACTCATATATAGAATTTAAGAAACAAAACAGACAGACATAGGGGAGGGGAAGAAAAAATAAAATAAGATAAAAACAGAGAGGGAGGCAAACCATAAGAGACTCTTAACTATAGGAAACAAACAGGGTTGCTAGAAAGGGGGTGGGAGATGGTTAATTGGGTGATGGGTATTAAGAACATCACTTAATGTAATGAGCATTAGGTATTTTTTAAGATTTTATTTATTTATTTGACACAGAGAGTGACGGTGCAAAAAGGAATACAAGCAGGCAGAGGAAGAGGGAGAGGCAGGCTTTCCATTGAGTAGGGAGCCCAATGTGGGGCTCAGTCCCAGAACCCTGAGATCATGACCTGAGCCGAAGGTGGACACTTAACAACTGAGCCACACAGGTGCCCCTGAGCATTGGTTGTTATATGCAACTGATGAATCACTAAATTCTACCCCTGAACTAATAATACACTTTATTGTAACTAAATTGAATTTAAATTTAAAAATTTTTAAAAATCAAAAAGAAAATGTTAGACATGACCTATACTTTAGACTAAATGGACCTAACAGATATATACAAAACATCCCATTTAACAACAGCAGAATACACATTCTTCTTAAGCACACATGAAACATTATCTATGATAGATTATACGGTAGGTCACTAAACAAATCTTGGCAAATTTAAGAAGAATGAAGTCATATGATGTATCTTTTCCAATCACAAAGATTTGAAACTAGAACTCAACAGAAAGAAAAGTTAAAAATTCACAAATATGTGGAAATTGAATAATATACTCCTCTACAACCATTGATCAAAGAAAAAATCAAAAGGAAAATCAAAATTATCTCCAGACAAATGAAACGGAAGCACTATATATCAAAATGTATGGGATTCTGCAGAAGCACTTGTAAGAGGGAAGTTTAGAATGGCAAATACCTATATTAAGAAAAAAGAATGATCTGAAATAAACAACCTAACGTCACATTTCAAGTAACTAGTACAAAATACAAAAATAG
Source organism: Mustela nigripes (assembly GCF_022355385.1). Taxonomy (NCBI): domain Eukaryota; kingdom Metazoa; phylum Chordata; class Mammalia; order Carnivora; family Mustelidae; genus Mustela; species Mustela nigripes. Next base: position 190,894,855 of record NC_081557.1, on the reverse strand, counting down.
AAACCACAACAAAAAAATACCAAGCCCAAACTTAGCCAAAGAAAGGAAATAACGAATATCAAAGCAGAAATAAATGAAACAGAGACTAGAAAAACAACAGTTTAATGAAACCAAGAGCTGTTTTTTTAAAAGATCACCTAAATTGACATTTAGCTAGACTAAGAAAAAAAAAGATGACTCAAATAAATAAAAACAGAAATGAAAGAAAGACATTAACTGAAACCACAAAAATACAAAGGATCCCAAGAAACCACTCTGAACAATCATATGCCAACAAATGGTAACTTGGAAGAAATAGATAAATTAGTAGAAATATACAACCTACCAAGAATAAATCATGAAGAATTAGAAAATCAGAATAGGTCGATAGTGAGGAAGGAGATTGGTCAGTAATCAAAAACCCCTCAACAAAGAAAGGTCCAGGTCCAGATGACTTCACCAGTGAATCCTACCAAACAGAAGAATTAACATCAATCTATCTCAAACTATTGCAGGAGAAAGTTAACAATACCAGATGGAATTACAAAGACTTAATGAAGTTAATGAAAGTATGTTGCTGTAGTGTTCTTACTTTTCACCTGAAGTAATATAAAATTCTTTCAAAAAATATGGTATTAGGTTAAATGCATATTTAAGCCCTAGTATAGAATAAATTCATATTAATACACACACAAATACCTTTGGCTGAAAAAAAAACAATAAAAGAAATAAAATATAATTCTAAGAAATAATGGATTAACCCAAAATGTGGTATAAATAAAAGGAAAAAAAGGAACTGAACACCAGAGGTGTCAAACAAAACAAGAAAAAAAAGAGTAAGACAGTAGATCAAATCCAAACTGTGTAAATAGCTAACATTAAATATAAGTGGAACCATATCACAATTAAAAGGAAAAGCTTATGAAACTGCATTTAAAAAGGAAGAATAAATATGTTAATCATAAGAGATATATAAATATTAAAATAGATTAGCAGTAGTAGAGTAGAAATACTAATCATGGCAAAATCTGAATGACTATAGTAAACTAGGGAAGCAGACATCAAAACAAAGAATCCCAAGAATAGGTTTCAAGGGCTACTGTGTAATGACGCAGTAATTGATTACTTATATAGATCTACCAATCAAATCAATTTGCCCAAATACAAAGATTCTAAATATCTAAAACAAAACCCAAAAGAACTAGAGAAGGAAATACACAATTATATTTGAAAGATTTATTTCATCCTTATCTCAATACTTGAAAGAATTCTAAGAGAAAACAAACAAACAAACAAAAAACATAGAACTGCTTTGAAACATCTGAACAATTATCAACTAACTTGACAAATAAATAACAGTAAAAATAATAACTAAAATTTACACTATACTCAATTGCATGTGCAGCATTTACCATTATAGAACGTCCATCAACTGGTGAATCAACAATAAAAATGTGGCAAATTCATATGGAAGACTGATACTCAGTAGCTATGAGACTAAAATATTGATATACACAACAACATGAATAAATATATAAAGCATTGAAAAGAAGCAAATTTTAAAAGATTAAAAACTGTATTATTGCATTTATTGGAATTTATAATATAAATAAAACTAGCTAATGTTGAAATAATTGATAATTTCTCCTGCAATAGTTTGAGATAGATTGATGTTAATTCTTCTGTTTGGTAGGATTCACTGGTGAAGTCATTTGGACCTGGACCTTTCTTTGTTGAGGGGTTTTTGATTACTGACCGATCTCCTTCCTCACTATCGACCTATTCTGATTTTCTAATTCTTCATGATTTATTCTTGGTAGGTTGTATATTTCTACTAATTTATCTATTTCTTCCAAGTTACCATTTGTTGGCATATGAAAACACATAATATGTGTTTTCTGAGTGGAATTTTGACTGGGAGAGTCACAGAGTAGCTTTTAGGCTGACAGATGTTTTGTTTCTTGATAGGTTTGTATTTTTTGCAAAAAATTCTTCACTAATACATTTGATTTGTTTATTTCACCATATGTAAATGCTACCTCAATTAAAATGTGTTTGTATGTATGTAAAATTTTAAAGTATATTAAATTTTAGCAATAAAAATTTCTACACTGTTTTTGAATAGAAGTATCAGTTAATAATGATAACATTATGACACACTGATACTTTATATATACTACATTAGTATCTTTGTAATAAGTATTGCTTACATTTGCTATTTTTACACGTTTCAAAAATAGATACTCTGGATTTTTAAAATGGCGAATACTACATTAATAGTATAGAATATTTTCAAAGTGTTTTCAAATTATATGTTAATAGTTTTTTAAACTATCAGAAATTCAGCTAAATTATAGAGAAAGATATCCTAACTTTTAATGTAAAACCCAATAATAAGCTACTATCATTCTACAAAAGTCTTTTTGCCAATTCTTTATAATAAAACCATTAATTTCTTTTAATTAAGATTTCTAAAATTAATTTTAAATTTTTTAATTGCTGGACTATGGTCTCCTAAGAAATAGTAATTACCTGTCCAATTGCAAAAGTAAAGTGTACTATTACATTCACTTGGTTTTCTATAGTCTTGCTTTCTATATTTCTATTACTCAAGCAATATTATTAAGCTCTGAAGTTGATTATATGGGTTGCTTTGTGAATAGGGACAAGCAGCTAAAAATAGTGTTCTATTTTGTTTTAGATGAAATACTTACACCTATCATCCTTCCTAAAAAATATGCCCTAAATATTAGAATTTAAATGTTCACTACTTTAAACCTGCTTTGGAGAACTAAAAATTGGCTTAGTGACAGTTAACATTTTATATTATTTTTAAAATAGCAATTTTAAAATTGTGTCTCTCCATTCACAAATTCAAGACCTTTAAAAAGTTCTCAATCACTAATTACATGTAGAATAACAATACTTTTTCTCTTTTTTCTTTTATAGTTTGTACTAAAACAATGTTTTTGTTTTTGTTTTTGTTTTTTTAAGATTTTATTTATTTATTTGACACAGAGAGAGAGAGATCACAAGTAGGCAGAGAGGCAGACAGAAGGGGAAGCAGTCTTCCTCTGAGCAGAGAGCTCCACCTGGGGCTTGATTTCAGACCCTGAGATCATGAACTGAACCAAAGGCAGAGGTTCAACTCACTGAGCCACCCAGGTGCCCCTGACTAAAACAAAGTTAAGGCAATTTTTTCTAACATACAATGTAATGTGAAAAAAGACTGATATGCAAAACCTAATTTTCACATGTAATTAAGTTAGACCTTAAGCGTTGTGTTTGTGAAAATATGCATTACTAATTATAAGATAAAATATAAATATTGCTTTTATTATTGACTATAATTTTGGAATGCATAACTTGAATATTTTAATCAAACACTCCACTAAATTAATCTAACATATTCAATAATGTTTACATAACATGGAAATACTGTGAATTATGATGTCCATAATAAGTGGATTGCAGGCATGATGGAAAATCTTTTATAAAAATATGAAATCTATAAGGTTTTCTTCTCACACTGTTCTCAGCAAAATCATAACCTCTCTTTTTATACTCTTACATTAAAAATATCAATTCTTGCATTTTGCTCACATAGAAGTAGTCTGATTTAGGCTAGGATTGCCCAGGTTAATGTTTGTTCAATATCAGCTACAAGTTCAGGTATAGAATATGCATGGGGTTCTCTAATACTGATGCCAGTTAAGTGGTTTAGACAAAAATAAGCACAAAACTGAGTGCTTTAGGACCTGCATTCTTATCCTATACAGCAGTGTTCTTTTATCCCATCCTTTCAAATTACCTCCTCCAACATAATTACAAAGCCATCAAGCTTTTACAAATAAAAGTTTTCTTCTTCTTTTTCCAACCATCTTTTTCCATCACTATTTTAAATATATGACTCTCTAATTCTTACTCAGAATGCACAGTATCGGGAGAGAGAAATGTTAGCTTCCTAGTCCTGAAGAATATTTTGTTTATAGTAGAAGAAGACACTCTAATATCAAGCAAGATTTACATTTTCCAGCTTTGTTTTTCTCTACCAGTCTGCTCCAACCCAAATATCCTTCTTCCACTCTTCCACTGCCCAAGTAAATGAACATCTGTTATTTTTGTTCTTCTATTTGCTGTCTCTGGTCTCCAGTTCCAAAAATATATGAAGCATAAAATCCCAGATCTCAAAAATGGTAGACTGCTTGTCCACTAGGAAGTGGTGAAAATTTATTTTATAGGAGAGAGAAATTGGGAATCATCTAAGAGTTAGAAAGGCAATATGGACTTCTCAGTCTTTTTTTTGACATTGGAGAAGGCAAGGATTTCTTTTTTTTTTTTTTAACTTTTAATTTTTTATAAACATATATTTTTATCCCCAGGGGTACAGGTCTGTGAATTGCCAGGTTTACACACTTCACAGCACTCACCAAAGCACTTACCCTCCCCAATGTCCATAACTCCACCCCCCTTTTCCCAAGCCCCCTCCCCCAGCAACCCTCAGTTTGTTTTGTGAGATTAAGAGTGACTTCTCAGTCTTAAAGAGAGCCTAAGAGGATTAAAAAGAAGTAACAATGAAGCAAGGGATAGGAGTGCATTTTACATTCCTTTTTGAATGTAAAATGGTTCTCACCTTAAATCACCTTAAATCAAAAACTGATTTAAAAAAAAATACTCTTATTTTTTCTTGTTTCAAGTTTTTATTTAAATTATACTTAGTTAACATATAGTGTAATATTGGTTAAGTAGAATTTAGTGATTAACCACTTACGTATAACACCCAGTGTTCATGCTTAATGCCCTCCTAAATGCCCATCATCCATTTAGCCAATCCCCCACCTGTCTCCCTTCCAGTAACCCTCAATTTGTTCTCTATAGTTAATAATGGATAAAGAAGATGTGATACACACACACACACACACACACACACACGCATGCACAATGGAACATTACTCAGCTATTAAGAATGAAATCTTGCCATTTGCAACAATGTAGATAGAGAAGCAAGTAAGTCAGTGAGAGAAAAAAATACCATATGATTTCACTCATATGTAGAATTTAAGAAACATAACAGATGAACATAGGGGAAGGAAGAAAAAAGAGGGAGGCTTAAATATTTTTTTTTAGATAGAGCTAAAACTTAAGATCAGTACTTCTATTAACTATCACATCCATTAAACTTGTGGATACAGGAGTTTCACTGGTGGCAAGAGAAACAAAGAGATGAGGATCCTACATAAAGAATTATAAGCAATTTAGATAAAATAAGATGCCCCCAAACAGAGCTTTATGACTCTCAGCGTAAAATTATTGATTAAAAAGAGACTACTTAGAAGATATGTCTAAGGAGAGTACCTTCACAAAAACAAGGGTATCACTATATAAATGTATGGTATGTGCAAAATACAAGGTATGAAGAATAGCAGGAGGGGTGTCTGGGTGGCTCCGTCCTTAAGTGTCTGCCTTCAGCTCAGGTCATAAAACCAAGATCCTGGGATCTAGCCCTGCATCATGTGGCCTGCTCAGCAGGGGACCTGCTTCTCCTTCTCCCACTCCCCCTGCTTGTGTTCCCCCTCTTGCTGTGTCTCTCTGTCAAATAAATAAATAAATAAATAATAGGAAAATGGTGGAAATATTATAAATTTAGGAGTTTCCTATGAATCCAGTAGCTCAAAACCTAAAGAGAATGGGTCAAATCAATTATTTAATACACTCTATAAAATCACAATTTAGAAACATACTCAAAGTATTTTCGTTGCTCTGGAGAAACTTTAAATGATACATTTTTTATGTTGGATCTCATTATCTAATTTCCTGTATATATACATAAGACAGATATATGTGTATGTATAAAAGTACATTTAATTATGATGTGTCATAGAAATAAAACAACTAGAAGGGAAGCTATAAATAAGTTTTTGTAAAAAGTGGGACTTTGCTGGAGCATGAAAAAATATTATTTAAAAACAGCCTATGATTGATTCTTGGTAAAAGCATACTTTATAAGTTAATCAATAAAAACTGCTTATCATCTCTGATTTCAAGGAATCTTTTACATTTGGAAAAGAAGCCACTGTATCATTGCCATTCATCATATCTGAGGGTGAGTCCTGGGAAAGTGTATGTGTCTGTGTGTGTGTCTGTATGTGTGTGCATTTACGCTTTCTATATGATTCTGATTATCAGGTTTAATAAGTGATACAATAATCTATCCAAACACATGATGCCAAGATAGTTGATAAGAACTAATTCTATCAGCTTCAACATAACAATTTTGGGGATTGAGATCTGAGGACACCTATGTCAATGTGATTTAACTGTTTGTTCTACAAAATTATTGCTTCAGAAAATATGAGTAAAAATCAACAAATCCAATAAATAATTTTACTGCTTGCTTCAGAAAACTTCTTATATTTATACTAGTCTCCTAGTATTACTGTAGCAAATTACCGCAAACTGTGCGACTTAAAAAATAAATTTATTCTATCATGGTACTAGAGACTAGAATTTTGAAGTGAAGGTCTTGGCAGGGCCATGTTCTCCCTAAGGTCTCAGAGAAGATCCTTCCTTACTTCTCCCTAACTTCTGATGACTGTCATTGATCACTGATGTTCTATGGCCTGCAGACATTGCTCCAATCACTGCTCCTATCATTACAAGGCAGGTCTCTCTGACCATGATGGTAAGGTAGGTCCACTGTTTCATGTAAGCTCTAATTCCTTTTCACTGAGATGCAGAACATTGAAATTATTTGATGTGGAAAAAATGAGGAACTCTCTTTTGTGAGAAGATTGTTTACTCAGTAACATTTGAAAAGTCTTCTGAATGAAAATCTGCCATGTTATGAGTTACTTATTAATATTTATCTCCCTTAATCTCTTTGTGCTTTGAGTCTAAAAGGCAGAGTACAAGTAAGGATCTGATACAAACATCTCTTAGGCTGGCCTTAATGATAACAAGGTCAGAAAGTTTTTTTCAGACTGGAATCTATATTTTTAGGAAAAATACTACATTTGGTTCACCTCAAAATTTTGAAAATTTACATATTTTTGTCTTTTTTTTTTCTTTGTGAGAACCTGATTCCAGGAGAGATCTCCTTCCTAAATATCCTTTCTACTGGTATTTAAAATTGGGGAATGGGGGTATACTGAAATTTTAGACAGCTTATTATTAGTTTGCAGCCAAGACACCAAGGAGGCAAACAACATATATGACCAAAAGTGCTGGATTCGTTTTAGGCTAAGTCCTTGCCATCTCTGGCCTGGATTCATGCTTCTATAAACTTATATTTTTTCTAAGTGGCATGATGTCACCAAATATAATCTGTAATTACAGTGGTAACACTGGAGAACTTTTTTTTTTAAATTAATTTATTTATTTTCAGTATAACAGTATTCTTTATTTTTTCATCACATCCAGTGCTCCATGCAATCTGTGCCCTCTATAATACCCACCTGGTACCCCAACCTCTCACCCCCCCACCACTTCAAACCCCTCAGATTGTTTTTCAGAGTCTATAGTCTCTCATGGTTCACCTCCCCTTTCAATTTCCCCCAACTCCCTTCTCCTCTCTAACTCCCCATGTCCTCCATGCTATTTGTTATGCTCCACAAATAAGTGAAGCCATATGATAATTGACTCTCTCTGCTTGACTGATTTCACTCAGCATAATCTCTTCCAGTCCCATCCATGTTGCTACAAAAGTTGGGTATTCGTCCTTTCTGATAGACTTTTGATATGAATGAAAATGTTTGAAAGATAACACAGAAAAAAGGGATCAATAACCTAAACATCCTTTATTTTCATTATGAAGAAGTTTCCAAAACAAACTCATATCATACCATTTTTTAATAGCCCTAGATATCCTCAAAATACAACTGGAAACTGCTTTTCATTCCACCATTTCCCCTCCCAGTCTATAATCTACCATTACCCTCAATTCACATCTTCTCTTTTAACCTTTTTTATTTTCCCCTGGGTCAATCAGAAACATCCCAAATCCAACGTCCTCTTAAAGTTAAACTTGCTTAAAAGCAGAGCAAGACATTTGTGACTTCAAGTCTAGTTTTAGCATGAACAAAGAAAGTCATCGCTGAAAGATTTTATAAAACCTATACGAGATAGGGAGAAATTCATAGTATATGACTCAATTGATATAGGAAGTCTCAGAAAGCCAGAATAGTTACATGTTGCCATTTCATGACTAAAACAAGACCCTTACAGTATGGACATTACTTCCAAGACCATTAGAATTATACAAGGTGCAGTAAATATATAAATACTTCGATGTTCTTTTAGTTTCCCAAAGTAAATCTCAATAGGCATTTGTCAAGAATTTGGTATATTTTTTTCTGAGGGATCATTTTTCAATCTTCATGCTACTAAAATTTTGAATAAAAATGTGAAATTAGTAAAATGAATGTTTCTTAAACAGATTATATCAAATAAGAAAACCTCCTCCAATTGTTCTAGTATTTAGAAAATAGGGTAATTAGCTTAGATATACACTTCAGTCATTAAGTCTTAAATACTGTTGTACAGCCACAGACAAAAAAAAAAAAAAAAAGTAATTCTCCCCACCCCCTCCCAAAAAAAACCCAGATAATCCAACAAATAGACAAATAGAACTGGAATATTTGTTGTTTATAGATGCTCAAACAGTCATCTTGGGGAACTTGATATATAGTCTACCACTTCAAACAGCAGTGCAGATTTGAATTGAGTACATACCTAGAAAATGGTGCCTGAAATTTCAGTTTCAGATAAAGAATGAATGAATGGCAGAAAGAGACGATCTACTTAAACTCAACTAACAGAAATAAGAACTGAGGTGACCTATGTTGACATCACTTAACAGTTTGCTCTCAGAATTCTTAACCAGGAAGATCAGATAATAACCACTGCTTGCTGTAAAAAATTCTGGTAAATAAAATTTGTAGGCAAATTATGCATTCACTTGGCTGAGTACCTTTCTATTCTTGACAACAGTTTCCTTAGCTAATAAACTGCTCACTTTTCAGGACAAAAATTTGCTCATAACAACCCTTTTCAACATTTTTCACCCTACTGAGTTCAACAATCTTACATACTCTATTAGGAAACTTGCCCAGTCCTAATTAGTTTGTGATCTCCCCTGGAAACCTCACGTTCAAACCCCCAAACTCTACAAACCTTTTACCAAATTCCTCCTTTTGAGACATTACTGAGGCAATGTCGTGGCAATAATTCTTCTACATTATAATAAAAGTAGTGAATTCAATTTCGTTTGATAAAATTTAGTTTAGTGGTTGTTAATGTGACAGTGGAAAACAGGTTAAAATATCAGACGGTGTTTTATCCATTAGAAAGCTTAGCCAAAAAGTAAACTTTAGGGGCTCATTAAGAAAGCAAGAGAGTTTCCTCTTTAACATCAGTCATAGCAACTTCTTACTAGAAGTTGCATCTCCTCAGGCAAGGGAAGCAAAAGCAAAACAAAACAAAACAAAACAAAAGCAAAAAAAACTAAAAACAAACAAACAAAAAAAACTATTTGGAATAAAAATCTTTTGCAAAGCAAAGGAATCAATGAGAAAAATTAAAAAGCAACCTAGGGAATGAAAGAAGATACTCACAAATGACATATCTGATAAAGGGTTAGTGTCCAAAATCTATAAAGAATTTACCAAACTCAACACCCCCCAAAAAACCCACAAAAAACAAAGAACAAATCCAACTTAAAAATGGGCAGAAGACATGACTAGACATTTTTCCAAAGAAGACATACAAATGGCTAACAGATGCATGAAAAGATGCTCAATATCATCATCATCTTCAGAGAAATACAACTCAAAATTACAATGAGATACCACCTTGCATATATCAGAATGGTTAAAATTAACAACACAGGAAATAACAGATGTTGGCAAGGATGTTGAAAAAGAGGAACCCTTTTGTACTTTTGGTAGGAATGCAAATCTACTACACCCACTCTGGAAAACAGTATGGGGGTTTTTCAAAAAGTTAAAAATAGACCTACTTTACAACCCAACCATTGCATTACTAGGTGTTTACTCTAAGTTACAAAAATACTGATACAAAGGGATACATAAACCCCAATGTTTATAGCAACATTATCAACAATAGCAAATTATGGATGAGCTGAAGTGTCCACTGACAGATGAGTGGATAAAGAAGATGTGATACAGGGACACCTGGATGACTCAGCAGGTTAAGCCTCTGCCTTCGGCTCAGGTCATGATCTTAGGGTCCTGGGATTTAGCCCCATTTGGCTTTCTGCTCAGCAGGGAGCCTGCTCCCCCCACCCCTGCCTGCCTCTCTGCATACTTGTGATCTCTGCCTGTCAAAAAAATAAAATATTAAAAAAAAGAAAATTATTTTAAAAAGGAAGAGCACGCGCACACACACACACACACACACAGGACTATTACTCAGTCATCAAAAAGAATGAAATCTTATCTTGCTATTTGCAATGATGTGGATGGAGATAAAGTATATTACGCTAAGTGAAATAAGTCAGCCAGAGAAAAACAAATACCAAATGATTCCACTTATATGTGGAATTTAAGAAATTAAACAGATGAATGTAAGGGTGAAAAAAAAAGAGGAAAATTGTAAAACAGACTCTTAACTGTAGAGAACAAACTGAAGGTGGATGGAAGGGAGGGGAGTGAAGGGAATGGGTTAAATGGATGGTGGCTATTAAGGAGGGTTCTGGTTGTGATGAATACTAGGTTCTATGTGTAGGTGGTCAATTACTAACTTTTATTCCTGAAACAACTAATATCACACTATATGTTAACTAATTGGAATTTAAGTAAAAACTTAAAACAAACAAAAAAGTTTTCCAATTTAAATATAATTCCAGTGTGGTGTGTTAAGATTGCTATTAGTTACTTATTAGGTAATTAAATAATTGATCTTTTAGAATCTAGGATTTTTTCTATAATTCAGAGCTGACTAAAGGTAATACACATGTTCTATCCTCCTATTTATCAGTTAACTGCTGCAACCAACTTAGAAAACTGGGAAAGTACAGATTGCTCCAATTTTCTATATTCATTCTACTGTAACCAGTACTAAAAATAGATGATATTTGACAAAAATGAATTTTGTAATATTTTCTAATATAAGGCCTTTTTATAAGGTGTATATGGATGGATAGACAGAAAGATGAGATAGATGATAGGTAAAAGATAGTTAATAGATGACAGATTAGATTGATAGATGATAGGTAGAAGATAGCTAGGCAGAAGAAAAGACAGAGTATAGAGTTTAATAGATGTATAAAACACACATACATGTATAGATACACAAATATACTGATATAGACGATGGCATTTTTCATTTATATCAAGGCTTGACACTACTATCTGTGTTAGGATGAACAGATATTAGTATGTGTTAAGTATCTAAGATGCCAATAATTCAAAAATGCAGATGCTGTATTAAGTTGTTTTGTGTTATATTTTGGAAATATTGAAATGTTAAATTTTATTATGCAGGACATGCACAAATATATATCATAGATAATTCAATAAGGAATAGGCAATTCAAGTTCCTTACCTACAGTCATATAGAAGTTAAAAGCTGAATTATAGTCAACTAGAAAGAAGAGATTATTTTAAATGTAATACTTCTAAAAGAAGTGTCCTCATTTTCTAAGAGAAAAGCACAGAATCTATTTTTTGATATGTAACTGATTATAGCGTTAATAAGTTTGCAATGACTTGTTATACTAAAAAAAAAAAAAAACACTGCTTTTTGAAGCTCTCTCCTTTTGTTGAATTTGATGTTTACATAAAATAAATTCAAAGTTATAGGTTTTTGTGTTTTTTTTTAAAACACAAATCACTCGTCATTCATATCAATAGCTATGTTTAATTGTTAACACATAGGAATTTCAGGATTTAATACAACAGTGTATGAGGTGAATGTTTATTTACTCTTGTAGAAAGAAATGTGTAAGTTAACCTACGTGATATATGTTAGTGTTTCTCAAAGTGTTTCCTTTGAGATAAAAAATCTACTTTGTGCCCATAAGTTTAAAAAAAAAAAAATCACTCATTGAGAGGAATCTTTTGCAGTGAATATTCAGGGGAAAATAGCTTACCGTAATGATAATGGCAAATGTTTACTTTTAGTTCTTATTCTTGGTGGAATTTATTTCTAATTACTAGCTTACAATACAAAATTTATTTTACATCATCAAAGTAGATAAAATAGGAGACTTAATATATTCAGTGTAAGAAAGGCTATCAGCCTAATGTGTAAAATAGGGTAAAATTTGAAGAACATAAAATGAGTTCATTATCAATGTTGAGGAGGAATTTTGCATATTATAGAAAACATCAGCAATTAAGGCAGAATTCAATGACAGAGAGTTAGAAGACAAAGAACCTAAACCTTGGCATAACATTTTTTATGAAAAGAAACTTTCATTATAATGATCTGGAATGGATTATAAAATATTATGCAGTAGAACACATGGCTTTCATTGGAAGAGGGTTGTAAATTTGCCATCATCTAAACATGTTGGTGCAACAGAAAGATGGCACAGAGTTGTCCTATATGAGCAGGTACAAGAGTAAAATTTCATTTTTACAACAACCATGAAGTTTATTGGCAAATCCAAATGAATTGAATTGCAATGTTTAAGCTTCTAACACTTAGACCTTCGTTCATGTAAGGAAATGCTAAATAAATTCTGAAAGCTATGAAAAATAAACAGTGTTTTAAAGAAAATCATCATGTTAATTAAGGAAATTTGATGTGGTATGATATAAATAAACTCTTTATGTCTTAGTTTGTGAACATCAGCTCTCTTTGGGATTAATCCAAGGCAGTAAGAATCTGGTTGCACCAACTAGACTTACTGAATTAAATTATTTTAAAAGAGAATTATACAGTTAAGCTTGGGAAGAGTGGTCATTGACCAAAGCACAACAAACAGTAGGTGAAACTAGAGATGAACTAGATAAAGAATGATGATTAGAACAAGAGGACAGAGATCAAGGCATTTAATTGATAGAAGTCAGAGGACCAAAATGTGTCCCATTGCGCTAAAACGAACGTGTTGGTTATACTACATTTTTTCTGCAAGCTGTAAGGAAAAATTTGTTTTCTTGCCTTTTCCAGCTTCTACAGGCTGTCCCCATTCCTTAGCTCTTTGTCCTTCCATCCTAAAGCAAACAATGAGTTACATTGTGACACACTCACTCCTAACTCTCTCAACCTTATAAAGACACTTTCGATTACATTGATTACATTGGGCACTCCCAGATAATCCATCTCAAGATCCTTATTTTAATCATATTGCAAAGTCTGTTTTGCCATGTAAAGTAAGCATATTCATGGGCCTTTTTTTTTTTAAAGATTTTATTTATTTATTTGACAGAGAGAAATCACAAGTAGTCGGAGAGGCAGGCAGAGAGAGGGAAGCAGGCTCCCCACTGAGCAGAGAGCCCGATGCGGGACTCGATCCCAGGACCCTGAGATCATGACCTGAGCCAAGGCAGTGGCTTAACCCACTGAGCCACCCAGGCGCCCCCGGCCTTTTTTTTTTCTCCCCCTTTGGAAGGGGGGTTATTATTCTGCCCACCAGAGGCATAAATGGAAAAGCAGATTTGACAGATCATAGGGTAAACATATCCTTAAGGCTTGATAAATATTTCCAGTTACCCAAGTGGTTTTGCTGATTTATATTAATTTACATGCAACTTATGAGATTCCCAGTTGCTTTACATCTTTACTATTATTAAACGTTTCTGGTATTTTTATATTTTTTTTAATTTTTATTTATTTATTTTTTTTTAACCATTTTGGGTTTGTAATAGTATTTTATTTTTTTAAATTTATTTAACGGGAGAAATTACTTTGAGCACTTTTCATATGCTTACTGGAAACTTGAAATATTTTGGAATTGTATCTGTTCGAGTATCTTGATTATTTGTACTGGATCTTTCTTATCCATTTCCCAGAGCTATTTATATATTGTCAATATTAGCTTTTTTTACATATATATATTGTAAGTATCTTCTCCCAGTCATTGTAAATGCTGTCTTTTGCTGAAATTAAGTTTTAAATTTTATGAAGTACCATTGGAAAATCTTTTTCTCTCCTTTATAGTTATTGCTTTCTTTGTCCTGTTCAAGAGAAATTTGCCAATGATAGTGTGATAAAGATAAAAATATTTTTATCTTTTAATCAAAATCACTATTTTAACTGTATTGATTTTTCCAATTTGAAAACAATTCCACTGTGTATTTCTGTTATTAATAACATTGACAAATCTACACACTTGTTTTTTTCTCTGAATACTATATATATTTTTCTTTCTTCTGACTATGCTTTGCATAATTTTTAACACTTATACATAATGTCCTAAATATAAAAATGAAAACATTTTATCTTATTGTTTTAAGAAAAAATGGTTTATTTTAATTAATTTTTTAAAGTACAATCATTATAATAATTTATATCCCATGTAAAGCAGATTTTACCAGTTAGAAATAAAATACTGCTATTCTTTTTTAAATACAATACAAGCTTCATTGCTGAACTCTAGTGATGTGTTTCATTTAGTATGATCTTGTTCACAGATTACAGAAATACCATTTTAAAATAGCTTCAACAATATAAAAATACTTTATTTCAAAAATGGCAAATGTAATATAGACAATTCTAGAACTGAATGATTCAATAACTCTTGAGTGTCAATATGGACTCAGATTCTTTATGTCTTCACTGTTATTTTGGTTTTAGCTTATCCTTAGCTAATTGTTGATGTTTCAGGTTTCCAATACCACTGGAAAGCTATTCAAAGAAAAGAAAAGCACTTATGGTTTGTCTCCCTCCCAATCCCATCTTGTTTCATTGATTCTTCTCTTACCCACTTAAGCCCCCATGTTGCATCACCACTTCCTCATATCAGGGAGATCATATGATAGTTGTCTTTCTCTGCTTGACTTATTTTGCTAAGCATGATATGCTCTAGTTCCATCCATGTTGTTGCAAATGGCAAGATTTCATTTCTTTTGATGGCTC
>NC_081557.1:190872800-190879734 GCF_022355385.1 Mustela nigripes | reverse complement strand
CAGGGAGATCATATGATAGTTGTCTTTCTCTGCTTGACTTATTTTGCTAAGCATGATATGCTCTAGTTCCATCCATGTTGTTGCAAATGGCAAGATTTCATTTCTTTTGATGGCTGCATAGTATTCCATGGGATTGGGAGGGAGACAAACCATAAGTGACTCTTAATCTCACAAAACAAACTGAGGGTTGCTGGGGGGAGGGGGGTTGGGAGACGGGGGGTGGGGTGGGGATATGGACATTGGGGAGGGTATGTGCTTTGGTGAGTACTGTGAAGTGTGTAAACCTTCACAGTATATTCACAGACCTGTACCTCTGGGGATAAAAATATATGTTTATAAAAAATAAAAAATTAAAAAAAAAAGAAAAGCACTATATATGTTTATAGTCTAGAAGACTAGAAGATGCATTGGGCTCTCTGCTTGGTGGGAAGCCTGCTTCTCCCTCTCCCACTCCCCCTGCTTGTGTTTTCTCTCTCACTGTGTCTCTCTCAGTCAAATAAATAAGTAAAATCTTTAAAAAGAGAAAAAAAAAAAGAGGAAAAACTACATTTTATAAATCAGAGTGAATGTGGTAAAAATAAAAAGAATAATAACAAAATATCTGTTAGAGTTTAACTGAGTCTCTCTCATACATTGCTGGGGAAATGTAAGCTATTACAATTGTTATATTCAGCACTGAAAGCAATGCAGCAATAGCTGTTAAATTTAACACTATAAATAAATAATAAAAACTAGAAATTTGACTCTTGGGGATCTATGCAATATAAAGAACATCAGCAGTATTACAAATACAGGCATTTGTTTATTGCACTATTGTTCCAATTAAAACACACACATATACACACACCCACACACAATAGTCTATACTAAAAAACACCTGAATCTTTATTAATAGAATCAAGATTGAGCAGCGCCTGGGTGGCTCAGTGGGTTAAGCCTCTGCCTTTGGCTCAGGTCATGATCTTGGAGTCCTGTGATCGGCCCCGAATCGGGCTCTCTGTTCGGCGGGTTGCTCTCTGTTCCGCAGGGAGCCTGCTTCCTCCTTCCTCTTTGCCTGCCTCTCTGCCTACTTGTGATCTCTCCCTCTCTGTCAAATAAATAAATAAATTCTTAAAAAAAAAAAGAATCAAGATTAGAAAAATACATGTTTGATATATGTTTTGTAGTAAATCAATGTTTAACATATTAATTGTATATTAATTGAAAGATGTATTTCTATAAGACAATGTTAAGGAAAAAATTATGGAAAAGTACATAAAATGTAACTATATTATTTTTATTTTTTATTTTTTTAAAGACTTAATTTATTTTTTTGATAGAGAGAGAGAGAGAGAGCACAAGCAGGCAGAGTAGCAAGCAAAAGGAGAGGGAGAAGCAGGCTCCCCACTAAGCAAAGAGCCTGACATGGGGCTTGATCCCTGAGCTATAGGATCTTGAATTGAGCTGATGGCAGCTGCTTAGCCAACTGAGCCACACAGGCATTCCAAGTGTATTTTAAATAATGATTTGTTAAAGAATATTTGTATTCACTTTTCATATTATTAGAAAGAAAATTCTGGTTAGGTTCATATGAAGTTATTGCTGATAAAATAGGTATTGAGCTTGATGTGTCCTTCTAAAAACATGTATACATTTTGAAAATTAGATATATATGTTAACTGTACAATGTTAGTGTATTTATGATGTGCCTGTATGTTTCAAAAATATTACCTTGCAGTACCCCAAGGGTTGGCCAATATTTTCTATACAGAGTCAGATAGTGGGTATTTTATGCTTTGCTGACTATATATGGTCTCAGTTGTAGTGGTTTTTCTTCCTCCTCTCCCCCCTCTTCCCTCTAACTTTTCTTTCCCCCTATTGTTCCATTTCCCTTCTCCTCTTTCCCCTCTCCTTCCTTTTTTTCCCCATCTTATAAAATATAAAAACCATTTTTAGCTCATGTGATATACAATAACAGACCATGGTTTGATTTTGTCCCAGGGACCATAGTTTGCCAACACCTGCTGTGTACAGTTTCTTTAATTTGCTCTTCTTCCTTTAAATATATTTTGTTAACCTTTTCATTAGTTATAAACTTTCATTATTTCTTCTACTTTTGCTAAATATTTTGTGGTATGCATTGGTTACTTTATTTTAAACTAATTCTTATCAATGGACATACTCTATTAAACATAGTACTTCACTGAAAAATATTTTATACTTCTCCCTGATGTGTAAAAGAATGAAACTAAATATATATCATATATTAGCTCTCTTTCTGCACCCTCAGATTCTTTTTTTTTTCTACTCTGACCTCAGCATTTTAAAGAAAAAAGTTGAAAAGTTGTGGAAGAGGGAAGAGACTCAAACTTTCATGATTCTACTAAATACAAACACTCAAGCAACCATCCTACTCATACCCATGAGTAGGGGAGATGGCCAGTATAACTGATACATTTAGACAGGGTTAACAGTGAGAGAGAAAGCTAATGTGTCCTTGTGGAATTTAAGTCCATAATTGTGATTTCATATCTGAGAAGTCATCCTACTTGCAACTTAGGAAGTAGTATGCCATTGTTCCATATATGTTAATATGTGCATATATATGTACATATGTAAAATGTAAATATTATAGTATATACTATTAAAATATAGGAAAATATATGGAGACCTTATTCCTATTTCTTACGTCCCAATTCTGCAAGAGCCAAGCAATGAGAATGAGATGTGCCTGTGAGTACAGGAGTTTATACCTACACAGAGAGAACCATGAAATTACAAAGCTTTATAGGAGCCTCCAACTCCTGTGGGAAGATGTTTGTATTACCCTTCATAACGCAAGTAAATATTTCCAGAGAAGATTTCACTAAATCTTGCCAAAATCCTCTAGCTTTCAAGGATCATTGATCATTCTTTACCTTAAAGCCAGTTGTCCTCACCCAGAAAAGGCCTATGTGTACAGAAACATGAAAATATTTTAATCATTGAATCCAGAACATGGAGATCTTTGAGCCAGTTCCATGTAATATTTTCCTTGCTTCTACATTTGAATGAAAACTAGGAAGTGATGTATTACATGCTTGTACTTACCAGGCCATATGGGGATTAGCCAGAGAGGATTATCTCAACAGTGAAAGAGCTGCAGATAGAAAGCTGCTATTGGTCAAATTCCACTATCATTTGCCACCAATGGGTAAATGGAGATTTAGCATGACCACCTCTACTCTCTGATGTTCATTTTTTTTTTTTTTTTAATATAGTTGATGTGCTGTTGGTTATCAAGTCTGAAGTCTCAGTGTCAGAGGCCCTCTGATGTAGTTATCTTTCTGGAACAGAGGTTCTTTCCAAAAATCTCTTTAAAATTCAGATTTCTGTTTTTCAGTAAGTGAGACTATGTGGTAGATTCACAAAGCTGAATCTCTTTGATATTCAAAGGAAATATTTTGTCTTTTGGGTACGATATCAAAAGGAAGGCCCAGCACCTCCCAGCACCTATTGGGATACTGGGGTACTATCCAGTACTAGCCAGGGGTACTACTGAGTATTATCCCCAGCACCTATCAGGTACTGGGAATAATACAGCTCTACAACTGATGATTTTGCCAATTCACTTAGAGATAGATGTCTCTTGGAATTTTGGACTTATGGCCTCCCTAACATGGCTGATAGATGCACACTTTTTAAAAGTGGCTATTAGCTTGCAGCTAAACTCTTGTCCATACCTGACCTCCAGAGTCCTTTTTACTCTCTGGCCTGAAATTCTCCTTTGTCAGCTCAACTCTAAAACTAACAAGTGAGGAAGGATCCAAACATTTTTGCTCAAAAGGTGAACGATATATTCAAAAATATAGTCTGTTTGGCCCCAATAGCATCTTGGCTTTACATGATAAAAGGGCATCTATTAGCTTATAGGGACAATTTATGTTCCACTGCAGTGCCTGAAAAAAAGCTACTGGGTCAACTGGACCCTCAGTTCCCTAGGGTTATCCTAAATACCTGTGGCTTGCTGCTTGATGCTTTTCCTAAGCTGAAATCCAAAGTCCACTGGTTTTGTTTCAACGGTGGGTGTAGGTTATTGGATCAGTGAATGTATCTCAGACTCTGGGACTTTTTCCAAAAATATATCTTTTTTGGACTACTACTGGAAGCCTGTAGAATGTCTGATTAAATAGATTAAATATATCCTTCTCTGAAGACTAAAACTGAAGAAGCAAATCATAGCTGCTGAGGGAATTGTCTGGGCTGTTCATTTAGATTCTCATTTTAAAGATTAATTCTCTGATGAAACTGCCACAGCCAAGTACTAAAAGAGATGACTCCATGTTCTGTGGCAGATGTATGCCATATTTGTGACCACTGCCCCAAACTGACCTGTTCATCTCATGATGGTGAGACCACATTGTAATTGGATATTGCTTCCTCCCACTCCTGGTAGGTTGACTATTCAAGTCCCACTTCCTTGTGGAACTGTTGGTGATGCTTCATTATTGTATGTGTGTATACATATATACACTCATAAATATACAAAATGTGAACAACCAGCAGCAAGGTGCACTGCTTGAACTTCCTTCCATTAGGAGGGTTTCCCTTCATGATTACTCATGAGTATCCCAGAACTGGACTGTAGCTCTATAGCTGTCCAACTTTGTGTGGTGTCTATATATTTTGCCAAACCACCTGTAAACCAGGCCAGAATCTTCCCTTCTTTGGGATGCCTGTAGGCTCAGTCACTTAAGCCTCTGCCTTCAGCTCAGGTCATGATCCCATGATTCGGGAATGGAGTCCTGCATGGGGCTTTCTGCTCAGTGGGGAGCATGCTTCTCCCTCTGCCTGCCACTCCCCCTGCTTGTGGTCTCTCTCTCCCTTTCTCTGACAAATAAATAAATAGAATTTTTTTTAATAAATAAATAAATAAATAAATAAATAAACATTGGGGGAAAAAAAAGAATATTCCCTTCTTTTATTAACTTATCATAAGAAACTCTCTGTAAAGCCATATATTCACCACAAGAGAGAAGCAGGAATGGGGACCATGGGCATTTGGGCCATTACTTCCCGTAACTTACATGTACTTTTATGTCCTGCTCAGGCCTAATTTCACATACATAACTTCCATTTAATCATGTAGTACTACTGAACACAACCAAATTTATGTCTTAGTTGGTCAAGGAATACCCAGTTCATAATGGGCAACTTATGTCTCATGATAACTTGCCAAGTCATGGTTAGCGTTTAGTTTCTATTAAGGCCTGGGAGCTAGCCAAAAGCTGTTTATAAAATGAGATTAATTAATTGCAGAGGATGGCCGAGCTTTGCTCCAAAATTCCAAAGGCCTGTATTGTGATTCACCTATAGGGATCTGCAAAAGGATGCATGCAGCATCCTTATTGCCACTGCAACTTCGAGCACCATTAGAACTACTGGATCATATTATCCAAGTGATTAGAACAGTTTGCACAACAGTCTGGGCTTATTTCAGAGCCTCCTCTCATTCCATGTTACACTTAAAACTAGTAGCTTCTGGGGTCCTTCAGTAAATAGACTGGAGTAATTCACCAAACTGAGGAATATGTTGCCTCTGAAATCTAAAGCAGTCAACTAGGCATTGTGTCCCTATTGACTAGAGGAGGAATCAGATGCAACACCTTATCTTACATCTTAGAAGGGTTATCTGGTCATTTCTTATACTTGGATCTCTAGAAATTTCACTGAGGTGGAAGGCCCTGAACTTTTATTGGATGTATCTCCTACCATCTGACATGCGAATATCTAACCAATAACTCTAGAATAGTCACACATTTTTGCTTTCTAGGTCCAATTAGGCTAATGTTATCAATGTAATGGACCAGAGTAATATGCTGTCAAAGGGAAAGGTGATCAAGATTGCTATGAACTAAATTATAATATAGAGCTGAAGAGTTGATATACCCCTGGGGTAAACAGTGAAGGTATACTGCTGGCCTTGACAGTTCAAAACAAATTGTCCAGAAATTTTTAATAATAAGAAATGGAGAAAAAAGCATTTGCCAGATCATCAGCTGCATATCAGGTATAGAAGATTTGTTAATTTGCTCAAGCAATGAAGCCACATCTGGTAGAACAGCTACAACTGTAGTCACCATCAGTTAAGCTGAAAATAATCCACTGTCAAGGCACCTGAGTGGCTCAGTTGGTTAAACATCTGACTCTTGGTTTCAGCTCAGGTAATGATCCCAGAGTCCTGAGATCAGAAGCACCGTGGCTTTGCACTCAGTGGGGAGTCTGTTTGAGATTCTCTCTCTCTATGCCTCCCCACCCCCCATGCTTACATAATTTTTCTCACTCTCTGTCTTTCTAAGAATAAATAAATAAATCTTAAAAAAAAAATAATCCACTGTCATTCTCCAGTATCTACCTTCTGCACAGGGCAAATATGAAAGTTGGTTGAGTATGTGCTGGAAATCTCTACTATTGCATTTGTCAAGGCATTGGTGGTGGTAATTATCACTGCAATTCCTCCAGACATGAAATACTGCTTTGGATTTACAATTTTCCTGGCTACCAGCAGTTCTAGTGGCTTCCTCTTGGCTTTTCTCACTATATTAGCCCTCACACCTCAGGCAGGGAGGCAATGTGGGAATTCTGTCAGTGGATGAGTATGTTAATTCCAATTATATATTCTGGAACTGGGAAAATATGATGGCACCCTTTGTAAGATAGACACAAACTAAAACTTCACTAATCACCTAACCTCCATAAACCTGTACTATGAATGTGGACCACAGTTACTTCTAAGTCTCTTGGAATTAACTTTCACAGTTAATTCCAATTATATATTCTGGAACTGGGAAAATATGATGGCACCCTTTGTAAGATAGACACAAACTAAAACTTCACTAATCACCTAACCTCCATAAACCTGTACTATGAATGTGGACCACAGTTACTTCTAAGTCTCTTGGAATTAACTTTCACA
>NC_081557.1:190855351-190872790 GCF_022355385.1 Mustela nigripes | reverse complement strand
TGGTCTATAAAAGGAATCACAACCATATTTATTTACTTCTTTTTATTTTTTAAATTGCTTTTTTATCATTTTATCTACATCATTAACTTAAACTTTCCTTTATTTTATTAATTTGTTTAATTATAATTTAATTTGTTGATTTATTCTCATTTCTTAAGACAAATCCTAAATTCTTTACTATTTCTCTTTGTTTTTATTTAAATTATTGAGACTTTGAAAGTTATATCAATGTTTTCCTTTTTTTTTTTTTTGTTAACAAAGTTTTTGGTATAAAACATTTTATTTTATATTACTCACCAGGTAGTCTATAATTGCTCTTATAATATCTTCTTTTGTAGAAATATAATTTCACATTATGATTTTCAATTATTCTTAACATCTTTTTCTTAGATTTTATTTATTTATTTGACAGAGAGAGAGACAGCAAAAGAGGGAACACAAGCAGGGGGAGTGGGAGAAGGAGAGGAAGGCTTCCCACCAAGCAGGGAGCCCCATATGGGGCTCAATGTGGGGCTCAATGTGCAGTTCCATCCCAGGACCCTGGAATCATGACCTAAGCTGAAGACAGATGCTTAACAACGGAGTTACCCAGGTGCCCCAACTATTCTTAGCTAAGATATCTTTGGTCAAATTTTTGCTTTTTTTTTTTTTAAGATTTTGTTTATTTATTTACTTGACAGACATAGATCACAAGTAGGCAGAGATGCAGGCAGCAAGAGAGAGGAGGAAGCAGGCTCCCCAGGGAGCAGAGAGCCCAATGTGGGGATCCATCCCAGGAACCTGAGCCAAAGGCAGAGGCTTTAACTCACTGAGCCACCCAGGTGCCCTAACTTTTTGCTTTTTTTATTTCAAATTTTATTGGACTACATCCAAAGTACATGATCTACAGTGTAACTACATTCATTCAAATTATTCAGGTTTGGTGCCTCCTACTGAGATTTTCTTTAAGAAAGTGAGGAATATATTTTTATTGATATGATATGAAAGACTGTATGTATAAGCAATATGAAGTTCTTTTAGTGAATGGTTTTTCCTATTTTATCTCTGATGCTAGAACTTTATTGTGTGTGTGTGTGTGTGTGTTAGAAGTATCCCTTTTTACCTGAAAAATGCTTTCAATATTGCTATGCCTGCTTTTGCTATTTTATTTTCATTTGCATCATCTTTCTTTCTTTATGCTTTCAAACTATATTTCTTTAAGTGTTCTTTCTATAAGGAAATTATTTCCACTATAAGGAAATTATTTCCACTTTCATACTATACTACTTGAGAAATCCAGCCTATTCATATTTAGTGTAATGATTGAAGTATTTACTTATATTCTTCTCATCTTAATTTTTGTTTCCATAAATATTCACATTTTTATTCCCTCATTCTTTATGTTTGATCATGTTGCTATTTATTCCAAGTTTTCAACTTGTTTATTTGAAAGCAGTTCTGTGTATTGTCTTATCTATGAGTTAATGCTTATCTTCCACTGACATACCAATAATTAGAGGCAAGCTTCTTCTTATTTCAAAGAAGTTATCACTTATTTCTGCCACCATGACAACCCCTTTCTCCTGGTATCTGGTGCTCCACTAAAATGATACCTTGACCTTATTGACTTTGTCTTCTCTATTCTCTTCACTCTTCCCCCAGTAAAAGATTTTTGGGTCCTTCTTAATTCCTGTGTCCATGGCTAGAAGTCTATGAGATAGTTGTTTTATTTTGTTTTCTTTTTACTTTTAGATCATTAAGGCATTTATCTTTACATTTTTTACTACTTTTATGTAGTCCTCATTTAGTGCTTATATTAAATTTTCAAGGGAAAATTTTCTTTTTTGCTTTAGCTATATTTATATCAAAAGGATCAATGACCTTTATTATTTACTATATTCTTTATCTTTCTTGTGATTTTCATTCAGATTCATCTTTTGCTTGGTTAAAATATTCTGTCTAATAGTTTTCTGTTGAGTTATTCAAAGGATAATAACTCTAAATACTTCTATATTTTTCTGCTTTTGAAGGCTGCACAGTACTTTGACTGGTTATATAATTATAAACATAAGTACATAAGATCACCCTGCTGTAAGAATACCCTGAACTTTTTCATATGTGGCAGATAGCCAGTGCTGAAAAAAAATCATACTCTATTGTTCTTTTAACTTTGAATAACTATTATAAAACTTTACTAATGAGATCAGAAGACAAACTCTGATTTCATTCTACTGCTTATCTGGAAAATAACGAGAGGTGGTAAAAATTCACAGATTATAAAAACATCTGAGGTCTGGAAGAAGGAGGGGGAAAATAAAATCTGTTAGAATCATAACAATTACTTCTCCATTAGTTTGTTTTAATATGTTGAAAAAAATCTCTAACTCCAAATGGTATATAATCATCATTCAATAATGCTTGGAAAAAACACTGAATGTAAATTCAGTCTTCATATTTTCTATCACTAGTCTAGATTTTAATTTCTAGATCTTTAAATATAATACACAAATTTTAATTCAAATTTATATATTCAAATCAATGTGTAAGATATGAGTTTTTTTTAATTCAACTTATGTATTTTTTGTAAACTCCCATTATAACTTCAATTAATACCTTTATCTGGGCCAGATTCAATATATATTATAATGTCATAAGTCTCAAACATATAATTCAAATGCTACACACGTCTGTTGCAAAAAAATAAACCAATCGACCCTAGTTTCTAAATAACAAATAAAATGAAAACCAAAAATATTACGGGTTTCTCAGACATTCTATTTACACATTTTCATTAATTTTGTTCAATATGTACATAGACATAATTCCTCTAATGTTAGTGTTGAATTTACTAACATTGAGATCTTCCATTCTACTTTTCAGAAATACAGATACTTCCTTTGATATAAGAATCTATAGTCCTTTTTCTTAAATTACATTTAGTAAGGCTGACTAATTATAATAACTCCAATTCTATAGATTAAATTCATGATTGCCTTAAAAGAAATAGTTCTTTTTTTTTTTTTAAGATTTTATTTATTTGAGAGGGAGAGAGAAAGAGATAATAAGAGCTGGGGAGGGAGAAGCAGACTTCCTGTTAACCAGGGAGCCCAGTTAGGGGGCTAGATCCAAGGACACTGGGATCATGACCTAAAATGAATGTAGATGCTTAACTAAGTCACCCAGATGCCTCAGAAATAGTTCGTTCTTTTGTGTTTCCTATAATAACATTTTCTGGTTTCAAAAAATTAAAATGCCTATTTTTTTAATCTGTCATTTGTCAGAGAAACTGTAAGAGATTTTCACATCAAAGTATCTTGATCATATTGAATAGTGTATTTCAAAGAATGTAGTGCCATCTATTGGGTAAAATTATTTCCAAGTTGTGCTCATGTTTTTCATTGTGTTTTGTTTTGTTTCATTTTAAATATATTTTGATAAAACCTGAGTGTACAAAAAAAAAAGGAGTGGGGGCTCATCTTTCACTTACATCTTTCTTAAGGATATCTTTATATACATCAAAATCATTTTTACTGTTTGGTGTTTTCATGGTGTTACCAAGTTAACTACCACCAAAACTAAGAGTAGATAAATGAGATGAGGCTTTATATCTAATGTCTAAGAAATCAGAAAGAAAAATTTGGTGAATCTTTCTCTTATGAAGAATAATTTTAGGATTAAATATACTTATGACATTGAATTCATGTCTACAGAGATATAATCTTCAAAATGAGAATATTATTATCAGGATTAGCAAAAAAAAACCACATACAATTTCATAGAGTAGGTCATACAGTAATTGTGCATGTAAATATAAATTTTGGTATAGAAAAGGAGGCACAAGGAAGGAAAAGGGTCTAGGGTACTGGAAATATTTCAAAGAGATTGAAAAATATATATTCTTAGATTTGGATTCAGATCATGCCAATGGTTTATATGAGAGTGTTAGCTATCTTGCTATGCCCTCAGTATAAGAATTGAAAATAAATTATTTCATTTTGTGATTGTAACACCTTCCAGGCAGGATAATAGTTCTGGCAGTTTAGCAAAACAAAGACTGACTGCTTGCTTTGCTTTACCTAAGCTGCTTCATTCCTTGTCATTCTACATTGAGGTTCTTATTTTACTGAAAGCTTGAAATGAGTAAAGTGTCCCAAAAGGCAAGATATGAAGAATTCACATACTCTAATAAAGTTTCTTCTTCTGTAATAATACTGTTGTATATAATTTAATTAAATAATGGAAACAGTCTTGAAGTCATTTAGAGAATGTAATTGACGTGCATTACAGAGCCACTCTTCTAGTCTAAATTCTTTATTTTGTGAAGTTGAGAGTACTGTTACTCCAATTGATAGAGTTGTAGGGATAGTTAAGCATGGAGTGAAGAATATATCCTAAATGAGAGCTAAAATATCTTGTTTTCAGAGCAAGAATATAGTTTGTGTCTAATGTTTAAGATGCAGATGTAAAAAGCAAGAAAGAGGAAATTCTGCCTAAATTTTTTTACCATTCCCTCGAAGGGCAAAAGAGAATTGTTTGTATTTTCCCAAGTATGAACTTCATCAACTTCTCTTAATGGTGTACCCATTATAATTTGAATTTGGCCCAAGTATGTTTGCTACCTATATCGAATTGGAATAACATTGGGGACTGACTATTTAAACAGCTAAAGAGAAGTTCAAAAGATAGTTTCATTTTATCTAAAATTAATAATAATTGTATACCACACATGTTTCATTAATTCCTAAACACTGGAACATACTTAGAACATTTAAACATGGGATGCCTGCATTGCTCAGTCAGTTAAGTGTCTTCCTTCGGTTAGGGTCGTCAACTCAGGGTCCTGGGAGGGATTAAATCCCACATCACACATCGTGATCCTTGCTCAGCAGGATGCCTGCTTCTCCCTCTGCCTGCTGTTCCACCTGCTTTGAGTGCTCTCTCTCTCTTTTTCTCAAATAAATAAATAAAATATTTTTTTAAAAGAACATATAAACATACACACACAATTTTATTCTCATAATAGCTATCTTCTTTGGGCAAGGCACATTTATTATTATGCCATTTAATAGATAAGGAAAGCACAACATAAAATTTAGACAATTCTTTTAAATTTCCTTGTGTAGTAAGTAGTAGAGCTTGTACAGGAATTTTGGCTGGCAAACTTCACTTTCTGGGTTGTACATCTGTGTCAGCCTGCCTTCAAGATTTCTGTTTTCACAGAAAACAAAGAAAAATCTCTATGATTCTTTAGACATGCACATTCTTATTAAAAAATTAAGTAGTATGCATTTGACCCCATGCTTGGCTAGAGTTGAGGAAAATTATATTATGGTGGTTCTCGATGTTTTAAATATTTTCTAGGACTTAGTCTTTATTTAATACTGCAAATAAAGAAATCAAAAGTACCCAAAAAAATGATACTGAAAAAAGAAATGATCAATAGAGAAATATTTTAATAACTTGTTTGATAATTGGATAACTTTATTCTATTATCACTAAATTTTTTCAAGTCACTCTTTAACTTTGTTTTTAGTAAAAGTAAAAGAACTTATGAATATATCATAGTAACTAACCAAAGATACATGATTTCAGAATACGGAAGAAGTTTATATGATGATTATGGAAATACTTTTATGTGTATAATTTGAAAATGCTAAATTTATGGCACAATGAAGAAAACTAATTCTGTTTACTTATTTAAAAGTCAAGTATCGATTTTAAAAAGTTTCAGATTATTTCCAAATACAAATACTTTTGTATTACAAAGATTTAGGGCAACGTGGAATCTATTAAATTATGAAATAGAAAAAAAAATTTGGAAAGGGAGTTGTAAATGATTTTTTCTCTATTTTTATTTATATGGAATATATGTATAGAGATACAAATATATATGTATATATATGTACACAGATAAGTGTGAATATATATATATATAAATACAAATATGTGAATATATATATATTCACACTTATTTGTGTGTTTGTTATAAGTTTTTCAGATGATAAAGAGATGCCAAAAATATTTTTTCCTAAATAATAATTACCATAATAATGACCTTACTTGTTGGTATATATTCACAAGTGGCTCAGGTAAAATTAAAAAACATACCTGCTCTGTAGATTGCTCTTGGTAATATAGACCTTTTTTTTTAACATGATTTTTTTTTAATAAACATATAATTTATTTTTATCTCCAGGGGTACAGGTCTGTGAATCACCAGGTTTACACATTTCACAGCATTCCCCATAGCACATACCCTCCCCAATGGCCATAACCCCATCCCCATCTCCCAACCCCTATCCCCCCAGCAACCCTCAGTTTGTTTTGTGAGATTAAAAGTCAATTATGGTTTGTCTCCCTCCAAATCCCATCTTGTTTCATTTGTTCTTCTCCTACCCTCTTAACTCCCCATGTTGCATCTCCACTTCCTCATATCAGGGAGATCATATGATAGTTGTCTTTAAAGATTGACTTATTTCACAAAGCATGATACCCTCTAGTTCCATCCATGTCATCACAAATGGCAAGATTTCATTTCTTTTGATGGCTGCATAGTATTCCATTGTGTATATATACCACTCTTCTTTATCCATTCATCTGTTGATGGACATCTAGGTTCTTTCCATAGTTTGGATATTGTTGACATTGCTCCAAAAACATTCGGGTGCATGTACCCCATCTGATCACTACGTTTGTACTTTAGGGTAAATACCCAGTAGTGCTATTGCTGGGTCATAGGGTAGTTCTATTTTCAACATTTTGAGGAACCTCCATGCTGTTTTCCAGAGTGGATGCACCACCTTGCATTCTCACCAACAATGTAAGAGGTTTCCCCTTTCTCCACATCCTCAACAGCATCTCTGTCATTTCCTGACTTGTTAATTTTAGCCATTCTGACTGGTGTGAGGTGATATCTCATTGTGGTTTTGATTTGTATTTCCCTGATGCCGGGTGATATGAAACACTTTTTCATGTGTCTGTTGGTCATCTGGATGCTTTCTTTGCAGAAATGTCTGTTCATGTCTTCTGCCCATTTCTTGATTGGATTATTTGTGCTTTGAGTGTTGAGTTTGCTAAGTTCTTTATAGATTTTGGACACTAGTCCTTTATCTGATATATCGTTTGCAAATATCTTCTTCCATTCTGTCAGTTGTCTTTTGGTTTTGTTAACTGTTTCCTTTTCTGTGCAAAAGCTTTTGATCTTGATAAAATCCCAATAGTTCATTTTTGCCCTTGCTTCCCCTGCTTCTGGTGATGTTCCTAGGAAGACGTTGCTGCGGCTGAGGTCAAAGAGGTTGCTGCTTGTGTTCTCCTCAAGGATTTTGATGGATTCCTTTCTCACATTGAGATCCTTCATCCATTTTGAGTCTATTTTCCTGTGTGGTGTAAGGAAATGGTCCAATTTTATTTTTCTGCATGTGGCTGTCCAGTTTTCCCAACACCACTTATTGAAGAGCCTGTCTTTTCTCCATTGGACAATCCTTCCTGCTATGTCAAAGATTAGTTGACCATAGAGTTGAGGGTCTATTTCTGGGCTCTCTATTCTGTTCCATTGATCTATGAGTCTGTTTTTGTGCCGGTACCATGCTGTATTGATGAGGACAGCTTTGTAATAGAGCTTGAAGTCTGGAATTGTGATGCCACAAACGTTGGCTTTCTTTTTCAATATTCTTCTGCCTATTCAAGGTCTTTTCTGGTTCCATATAAATTTTAGGATTATTTGTTAAATTTCTTTGAAAAAAATGGATGGTATTTTGATAGGAATTGCACTAAATGTGTAGATTGCTTTAGGTAGCATAGACATTTTCTCAATATTTGTTCTTCCAATCCAGAAGCATGGAACATTTTTCCATTTCTTTGTGTCTTCCTCAATTTCTTTCATGAGTACTTTATAGTTTTCTGAGTATAGATTCTGTGCCTCTTTGGTTAGGTTTATCCCTAGGTATCTGATAGTTTTGGGTGCAATTGTAAATGGGATTGACTCCTTAATTTCTCTTTCTTCTGTCTTGTTGGTGTAGAGAAATGCAACTGACTTCTGTGCATTGATTTTATATCCAGACACTTTACTGAATTCCTGTACAAGTTCTAGCAGTTTGGGTGTGAGGTGTATATATACCACTTTTGGGTTTTCCACATATAGTATCATGTCATCTGTGAAGAGTGATAGTTTGACTTCTTCTTTGCCGATTTGGATGCCTTTAATTTCCTTTTGTTGTCTTTATGCTGAGGCTGGGAATTCTAGCACAATGCTGAACGGCAGTGGTGATAACGGAATCCCTGCCATGTTCCTGACCTTAGCAGAAAAGTTTTCAGTTTTTCTCCATTGAGAATGATATTTGCAGTGGATTTTTTCATAGATGGCTTTGATAATATTGAGGTATGCACCCTCTATCCCTACACTTTGAAGAGTTTTGATCAGGAAGGGATGCTGCACTTTGTCAAATGCTTTTTCAGCATCTATTGAGAGTATCATATGGTTCTTGTTCTTTCTTTTATTAATGTGTTGTATCACATTGATTGATTTGTGGATGTTGAACCAACCTTGCAGCCCTGGAATAAATCCCACTTGGTCATGATGAATAACCTTTTAATGTACTGTTGGATCCTATTGGCTAGTATTTTGGTGAGAATTTTCGCATCTGTGTTCATCAAGGATTTCGGTCCATAGTTCGATTTTTTGATGGGATCCTTGTCTGGTTTTGGGATCAAGGTGATGCTGCCTCATAAAATGAGTTTGGAAGTTTTCCTTCCATTTCTATTTTTTGGAACAGTTTCAGGAGAATAGGAATTAGTTCTTCTTTAAATGTTTTTTAGAATTCCCCTGGGAAGCCATCTGGTCCTGGGCTTTTATTTTTTTGGAATTATTTGATGACTGTTTCAATCTCCATACTGGTGATGGGTCTGCTCAGGTTTTCTATTTCTTCCTGGTTCAATTGTGGTAGTTTATATGTCTCTAGGAATGCATCCATTTCTTCCAGATTGTCGAATTTGTTTGCGTAGAGTTGCTCATAGTATGTTCTTATAATTGTTTGTATTTCTTTGGTGTTAGTTGTGATGTCTCCTCCTACATTCATGATTTTATTTATTTGTGTTTTTTCTCTTTTCTTTTTGATAAGTCCGGCTAGGGGTTTATCAATCTTATTAATTCTTTCAAAGAACCAGCTCCTAGTTTCATTGATTTCTTCTATTGCTTTTTTGGTTTCTATTTTATTGATTTCTGCTCTGATCTTTATGATTTATCTTCTCCTGCTGGGTTTAGGGTTTCTTTCTTGTTCTTTCTCCAGCTCCTTTAGATGTAGGGTTAGGTTGTGTACCTGAGACCTTTTTTGTTTCTTGAGAAAGGTTTGTATCGCTATATATGTTCCTCTTAGAACTGACTTTGCTGTGTCCCACAGATTTTGAACCATTGTGTTTTCATTATCATTTGTTTCCATAAATGTTTTCAATTCTTCTATAATTTCCTGGTTGACCCATTCATTCTTTAGAATGATGCTGTTTAGTCTCCATGTATTTGGGTTCTTTCCAAATTTCCTTTTGTGATTGAGTTCTACCTTCAGAGCATTGTGGTCTGAAAATATGCAGGGAATGATCCCAATCTTTTGATACCAGTTGAGAACTGATTTAAGACCCAGGGTGTGATCTATTTTTGAGAATGTTCCATGTGCACTAGAGAAGAATGTGTATTCTTTTGCTTTGGGATGAAGTGTTCTGAATATATCTGTGATGTCCTTCTGGTCTAGTGTGTCATTTAAGGCCTTTATTTCCTTGTTGATCTTTTGCTTGGATGATCTGTCCATTTCAGTGAGGGAAGTGTTAAAGTCCCCTATGATTATTGTATTATTGTGGAGGTGTTTCTTTGATTTTGTTATTAATTGGTTTATATTGTTGTCTGTTCCATGTTAGGGGCATAGATATTTAAAATTGTTAGATCTTCTTGTTGGACAGACCATTTGAGTATAATATAGTTTCCTTCCTCATCTCTTATTATGGTCTTTGGCTTAAAATCTAATTGATCTGATATAAGGATTGCCACTCCTGCTTTCTTCTGATGTCCATTAGCATGGTAAATTGTTTTCCACCCTCTCACTTTAAATCTGGAGGTGTCTTTGGATCTAAATTGTGTTTCTTGTAGGCAACATAGAGATTTTTTTTTTTTAATCCATTCTGATACCCTGTGTCTTTTGATTGGGGCATTTAGCCCATTAACATTCAGGGTAACTATTGAAAGAAAGATATGAATTTAGTACCATTGTATTGCTTGAAAGGTGACTGTTACTATATATTGTCTCTTTTCCTTTCTGAGCTACTACTTTTAGGGTCTCTCATTGCTTAGAGGACCGCTTTCAATATTTCCTGTAGAGCTGGTTTAATATTTGCAAATTCTTTCAGTTTTTGTTTGTCCTGGAATCTTTTTATCTCTCCTTCTATTTTCAATGATAGCCTAGCTGGATATAGTATTCTTGCCTGCATGTTTTTCTCATTTAGTGCTCTGAATATATCATGCCAGTTCTTTCTGGCCTACCAGGTCTCTGTGAATAAGACTGCTGCCAATCTAATATTTTTAGCATTATATGTTACATACTTCTTGTCCCAGGCTACTTTAAGGATTTTCTCTTTGTCACTAAGACTTGTAAATTTTACTATTAGGTGACGGGGTATGGACCTATTCTTATTGATTTTGAGGGGTTTCTCTGCAGCTCCTGGATTTTTATGCTTGTTCCCTTTGCCATATTAGGGAAATTCTCTCCAATATACCTTCTTCTCTCCTCTCTCTTTCTTCTTCTGGAATCCCAATTAACTAATGTTGTTTCATCTTATGGTGTCACTTATCTCCCGAATTCTCCCCTCATGGTCCAGTAGCTGTTTGTCTCTCTTTTGCTCAGTTTCTTTATTCTCTGTCATTTGGTCTTCTATATCACTAATTCTTTCTTCCACCTCATTTATCCCAGCAGTAAGAGCCTCCATATTTTTTTTTAAAGATTTTTTGTATTTGACAGTCAGAGATCACAAGTAGGCAGAGAGGTAGGCAGAGAGGCAGGCAGAGAGAGAGAG
The DNA here is from genome assembly GCF_022355385.1 of Mustela nigripes. NCBI lineage: Eukaryota > Metazoa > Chordata > Mammalia > Carnivora > Mustelidae > Mustela > Mustela nigripes. The sequence goes on along the minus strand of NC_081557.1, from coordinate 190,861,759 downwards.
GAGGAAGCAGGCTCCCCATGGAGCATAGAGCCTGATGTGGGGCTCGATCCCAGGACCCTGGGATCTGACCTGAGCCGAAGGTAGAGGTTTTAACCCACTGAGTCACCCAGACACCCTGAGAGCCTCCATTTTTTAACTTCAACTTGGTTAGATTTTAGTTCTTTTATTTCTCCAGAAAGGGCTTTTATTTCTCCAGTCAGGGTATCTCTAATATCTTCCATGATTTTCCAAGCCTGCCTAGAACCTTGAGAATCATCATTCTGAACTCTAGATCTGACATATTACCAATATCTGTATTGATTAGGTCCCTAGCATTCGGTACTGCCTCTTCTTCTTCTTTTTTTTTTTTTTTTTTTTTTTGTGGTGAATTTTTCCGCCTTGTCATTTTGTCCAGATAAGAGTATATAAAGGAGTAAGTAAAATACTAAAAGGGTGGCAAAGACCCCTGAAAAATACGTTTTAACCAAATCAGAAGAGAACCCAAATCATGGGGGAGAGAGAGGGGATAAAAAGAGGTTCAGAGAAAAAAAAAAAAAAGAAACAATTAAAAAAAGAAAACAAATAAAGAAAAAAATAAAATAAGAAAAATATGCATATGTATTAGATAAACTAGTTTAAAAAACTTTTAAAAAGAAAAGAGTAAAAGTTAAAAAAAAATTATCAGAAGAAAAAAAAATTGAGAACAAATTAAATTAAGTACAAGACTAAAGAATCATGGGAAGAAAGCCATGAGTTCTGTGCTTTGCTTTCTCCTTCTCTGGAATTCTGCTGCTCTCTTCGATATTGAACCTGCACTCCTTGGTAGGTGAACTTGGTCCAGGCAGAAATGCACTGTCCTTACCAGGGACCGAGCTGAGTAATCAACTCGGATTTGCTTTCGGGAGCTTTTGTTTCCTGTATGCTTTCTGTAAGTTTTGGAGGATGGGAATGAAAATGGCGGCCTCCCAGTCTCCAGCCAGGAGGAGCCAAGAGCTTGGGGCCCCACTCCTCAGTGTATCCTCAGAGAATAGCACCCAATCACTCTGGTCTTCCTGGCCTCCAGCCGCACTCTAAGCTCACCCAGCCTGCTACCGGTTCAAGGTAACCCCAAGCTGAGTGCTCACTCCTCAGGAGCTCTGTTCTAAGACCTGAAAGCTCTGCAACACTCAGACACCCCTATCCTTCTGTGACCCTACAGGACCTGGGGCCATGCTGACCCCACCTGGGCTTCGCCCCGGTTTAGCCTCTGGAGCAATGTCCCTCAGCGGAACAGACTTTTAAAAGTCCTGATTTTGTGTTCTGTTGCTTCGCCACTTGCCGGGAGCCAGTCTCTCCTCCCACAGTCTATCTTCCCGTCTCTTTGGAGTCACTTCTCCACCAGTCCTACCTTTCAGAAAGTGGTTGATTTTCTGTTTCTAGAATTGCTGTTCTTCTTCTCTTTGATCTCCCATTGGATTTGTAGGTGTTTGCAATGTTTAGAAAAGCTATCTAGATGATCTCCTGCTACCTGATGTAGTCTCAGCCCGTTACTTCTCTGCCATCTTGACCTAATACCTAATATCAATATCAATCCATTGACACAAAATGTTTTTCTGTTTCTTTGTGTCATGTTCAATTTATTTCATCACTGTTTTATAGTTTGCAGAGTACAAGTCTTTCCACCTCTTTGGTTAGATTTATTCCTAGGTATCTAACTATTTTTGGTCTAACTGTAAATGTGATTGATTCCTTGATTTTTCTTTCTGCTTTTTCTTTCCTTATTGGTATATAGAAATGCAACAGACTACCATATATTGATTTTGTATCCTTTGACGTTACTAAATTCATTTTGTAATGCTAACAGTTCATTTGATGGAGTCTTTAGGTTTTCCAAATGGAGTGTCATGTCATCCATAAATAGTGGAAGCTTGACTTCTTGATCATTTTGGATCTTTTATTTCTTTTTGTTGTCTGATTGCTAAGGCTAAGACTTCTAATACTATGATGAATAAAAAGTAGTGAAATTGACTATCACTATCTTATCCCTGACAGTAAAGGTAAAGCTCTAGGTTTTTTTTTCCCAATCAGGATGATATTAGCTCTGAGTTTTTCATATACTGCCTTGTGTTGAGCTAAGTTCCCTGTAAATCTACTTTGTTGAGGATTTTTACCACGAATGGATGATGTTCTTTGTCAATTTTTTTCTGCATCTATTGAAAAGATCATATTTCTTATCCTTTATTTTATTAATGTGATGTATCATAGTGATTATTTTATGAATATTGAACCACCCTTGCAATCCAGGAATAACTCCCATTTGATCAAGGTGAATGATTTTTTTAATATATGGTTGGTTTAGATTTGCTGCTATTTTGTTGAGAATTTTTATATCCATGTTCATTGGGGATATTAGCCCATAGTACTCTTTTTTAGTAGTGTCTTTATCTGGTTTTGGTATCAGGATATTGCTGGCCCCATTGAATGAATTTGGAAGTTTTCCTTCCTTTTCTATTTTTTGGAATAGTTTGAAGAAATAGGTATTAACTCTTCTTTAAATATTTGGTAGAATTCCCCTGGGAAGCCATCTGGTCCTGGATTGGTTTTGTTGGGCATTTTTTTCTGATTTCTGGTTCAATTTATTTGCTGGTTATCAATCTGTTCAACTCTTCTATTTCTTCCTGATTCATTTTTGGTAATTTATATATTTCTAGGAATTTACCCACTTCTTCATAGTTCATAACATTATTGTAAAATTGTACTTTTGTGGTGTTGAATGTTATTTTCCTCTCTCATTTGTGATTTCCTTTATATCTTTTCTCTTTTCTTTTTCATCAGTCTGGTTAGGGGTTTATCAATATCCTGGTTTCACTGGTCTTTGCTATTATTATTATAATTATTATTTTAATTTTTGTATCATTTATTTCTGCTCTAATATTTATTATTTTCTTCCTTCTCTTGGCTTTAGGCATTATTTATTGTTCTTTTTGTAGCTCCTTTTGGTGTAAAGTTAGGTTGTTTATTTGAGATTTTTCTTGCTTCTTAAAGTAGCCCTATATTGCTATATACTACTTTCTTATGACCACTTTGCTGCATCCCAAATGTACTGTCTTGTTTTCATTTTCATTCCTTTCTAATATGTATTTTTGTTTTATTGATTTCCTGATGGATATATTCATTGTTTAGTAGCATGTTGTTTAACACTCATGTATTTGTGGTCTTTATTTTTTCTTGTGATTGACTTCTAGTTTCATAGTCTTGTGGTCAGAAAAAGTTCATAAAATGATTTTTTTTTTTTGAGGCCTGTTTTGTGACCTAATATGTGACCTATTTTGGAATAAGTTCCATGTGCCTTGAAAAGAATGTGCATTATGCTGCTTAGGTTGGGATGTTCTGAGTATATATTTTAAGTCCATCTGGTCCAGTGTGTCATTCAAAGCCATTGTTTAGTTGGTGATTTTCTGCCTATGTTGACATATGTAGGGTGTTAAAGTCCTCTAGTATTATTGTACTATTATCAATGAGTTCCTTTGTGTTTGTTATTGTTTCGTATATGTGGGTGCCCCCATGTTGGGTTGTTTTATCTTTGTGTTGGATTGTCTCCTTTATTATTATACAGAGCCCTTTTTTGTCCTTGTTACAGGCTTTGATTTAAAGTCCAGTTTGCCTGATATAACTATTGCTACTTTGAATTTATTTGGACATCCATTTGTATCATAAATGTTCCTCCATCCCCTCATTTTCAATCTACAGGTGATTTTAGGTCTAAAATGAGTGTCAAAGCACCTGGGTGGCTCAGTTGGTTAAGTTTCAGAGGTAGAGTTCTACTCAAGTCATGATCCCAGAGTCCTGGTCTTGAGCACACCTCGGGCTCCTTCCTCAGCAAGGAGTTTGCTTCTTCCTCTCTCTCTGTCCCTTTCCCCTGGTTGTGCTTTCTCCCTCTCATGTTCTGTCTCTGTATCAAATAAATAAAATACTTAAAAAGAAAAGAAAAGAAGCCTCTTGTGAAAGACAATTATCATATGATTTCGTTCATATGTGGAATTTAAGAACCAAAACAGAGGAGCATCGAAGAAGGGAGGAAGAAGTAAAACAAGACAAAATCAGAGAGGAAGACAAACCACAAAGGATTCTTAATCACTGGAAACAAACTGAGGGTTGTTGGAGGGGAGGGAGGTGGGAGGATAGGGTAGCTGGATGATGGACTTAAGGAGGATGCGTGATGTAATGAACACTGGGTGTTACATAAGACTGATCACTGAACTCTACCTTTGAAACCAATAATATGCTATATGTTAATTAATTAAATTTAAATAAATAAAAAGAGAAATAAAAGAAATAAGTCTCTTGTAGAGCATATAGATAGATTTCTTTTTATCTATTCTGACACCCTATGTATTTTTTATATATGTGTGTGTGTATATATATGTGTGTGTGTGTATATATATGTATACATTTATTTATTTGTTTGTTTGTTTGTTTGTTTATTTATTTATTTAGTTTAGGGGGAAGAGGAAGATGTGGAGGGATAGAGAGAATCTCAGGCAGACTCCATGTTGAGAGCAGAGCTGGACTAGGGGCTTGAACTCATGACTTGAGATGATGACCTGAACTGAAATCAAGAGTTAGTTGTTTAACAACTGAGCCACCCAGGTGCCCATGGTACCCTGTATCTTTCAAGTCAAGTGTTTAGTGCATTTACATTCAAGGCAATTATTGATAGATACATATTTATTACTATTTTATTACTTGTTTTGTGGTTGATTCTGGGAATTTTTTTCTGATCCTTTCTTGTCTTTTTCTCTCATGTTTTGCTGATTTTCTCTAGTAATATATTTGGCTTTCTTTCTCTTTATTCTTTGCACATTTATTAGTGGTTTTGATATAAGGTTACCATTAAGTTTGTATATAACCTCTTCTGCAAATAGCAGTCTATATTAAGTTGATAGTCATTCAAGTTTGAGCCCATTCTTTTCTCCTCTCCTCCCCACATTTTAAGTATATGGTATATACCTAAAATACCTTTTTTATGTGTGAGTTCCTTGACTGATTTTTTACAGAAATATTCATTTTTACTTCTTTTGTATTTCTTGCTTTTTACTTAAAATTTTAGTTTCTCCTTTGCACTTAAAAAGTATCCTTTCTTTCAGATTAGTTTTCTTTCAGATTGGTTTAGTAATAATGAATTTTCTTTAATTTTTATTTTTTATTTTTTATTTTTTTTTGGTCTGGGAAACTTTCTCTTCCTACTCTGAAGGATAGCCTTGCTGGATACCATGTTCTTGGCTTCAGATCTTTCTCATTTAGCATGTTGAATATATCATGCCTCTCCCATCTAGCTTGCCAAGCTTCTATTGAGATAACTCCAGCTAGCTTTATGTGTCTTCCCTTATAAGTTAGGGACTTCTTTTGTCTTGCTCATTTTAGGATGTTTTCTTTATTCTATATTTTGCATATTTAATTACAACAAGTCCTGGTGTTAGTCTGCTTTGGTTGATTTTGATGAGAATTCTCTGTGCCTCCTAAATTTCGATGTATTTTCTTTCCTTGGATTAGGGTATTTTTCAGCTGTTATTTCCTCAAATAAATTTTCTGCCCCCCCCTTCTCTTTCTCTTCTCCTTCTGGGAGTCATGTGATATGAATCTTATTATATTTTTTGGGGTTAGTGAGTTCCTGAAGTCTGTTCTATGATCCATAATTCTTTCTTTCTTTTGTTCAGCTTCATTATTTTCCATTTTATCTTCCGTTTTTGATTTTTTTAAAAAATATTTTATTTATTTATTTGAAATAGAGAGTGAGAGGGAGAGCATGAGTGGAGGCCAGAGAGAGAGGGAGAAGGAGGTTCCCTGCTGAACGGAAAACCTGATGCAGGGACTCTGGAACCATGACCTGAGCCAAATGCAAATGTTTATCCAACTCAGGCACACAGGCAGCCCTCAATTTTATCTTCTATATCACTTGTTCCTTGCTGTGATTCTTTAATCCTTGTGTTCATTACATCTAGTCTATTTTGAATCCCCATCACTGTATTGTTCATTTCTGATTGGATTTTAATTCTTTTATCTCTGTGGTATAGGTTTCTGATTTATTCCATTCTTTTCTCAAGCTAGAGGATATCATTATGATTATTGCTTTAAATTCTCCACTAGGCATGTTACTTATATCTGTTTTACTTAGATCTTTGGCTGTGGCCTTATTTTGGTCTTTTATTTACAATAAATTTCTGTGTCTTTTGTCTCAGTCTCTGCTTTCTTCTCTGTGTTTGAAAAGCCAGTTGTGTCTCCTGCTTCTGAAAGTAATGGCCCTATAAAGAGGAGGTCCGGGGCACCTGGGTGGCTCAGTGGGTTAAGCCGCTGCCTTTGGCTCAGGTCATGATCTCAGGGTCATGGGATCGAGTCCCGCATAGGGCTCTCTGCTCAGCAGGGAGCCTGCTTCCCTCTCTCTCTCTTTCT